>NW_026067906.1:814834-933798 GCF_014885135.2 Alexandromys fortis
ATATATGGATGTGGCTATATGGTGCATGAACATATGACTGTGCATCTTTGTACTGAGAGACCACATGAGGTCTGTTATTCTCTGCTTTCTCTCTTTAAGACAGGATCTATCTTTGAAAATGGCAGCAAGACAGGCTGCTCAACAAGCTAGCAATCCTCCTGTCTCTACCTCCTACAGCTCCTGGATTGTTGGTAAGGGCGCAGCCATGATGCAACATGTGCATGGCCATGCATAGCTTTTTATGTGGGTGAACTCATGTTCTTATTTTACCTGTGCAGCAAATGCTACTTCTCCAGCTCCAACTTTTTGCTTCTCTGGGGGCCAAATCCGTCACCATTTTCTCTGTTCTAATCCTTTCCTTCACTGCAATTCAGGCTTGAAACAACAAGTGACTGAAATTCCGTGACCAAGAACCTAGAAATTAACCTTCTAAGCTCCATGAAGATAATTTGAGTCATTAACATCCAAGTACTGGTTTAGAAAAATGCAAATTATGTGTTCATATATATGACTTACATGATTTGGGGGCCGACTTCAACAAAAATAGAAGTTTGTTTCTGTCAGTTTTCCAAGTTTAGAGTTAATGTTAGAGCTCTTAGGCCTGGAAACATTAAACTCACTTAGGAGGACTTTGGGGATGGGTCAAGTAATGAAGGGAATGTAATTCTTTTGGGAAGAAAAAAGGATTTAGATTTTGATTGCTTTATCCACATGCTCTTTCTGTTCACCAGAGCCACCTGGAGGGCCTTATTGAGAAATCCCACTGGCCTTAAGAACATCCCACCCTCTTACTTCCCTGTCTCAACAAAACGCTGTCCCTACATCTGCTGAGAACCCTAAACTATGTGCTTCCTTTGCTCTTCCCTTGAATGGCCATGAACAGCCAAGAACAGCAAACGGGTGCAGTCCAACAATGCATTGTAGGCTCTCATATTCTTACAGGATGAAAAGAAAACTAGCCATTCTTCACTTGATCATTTTGAAAGAAATGAAAAGAGAAGAAAGAAGGGCTGGGGAGATGACTCAGGGGGTGAAGTGCTTTCTGTTCATTCATGAAGGCCTGTATCCGGGTCTTTAGCATCCACATAAAAGCTATGTGCCGGTTTTCCCATCTTTTACTCCATCACTGGGGGTAGCAATCGAGGCAGACGCGGAGACTGACTGGCCAGCTGGGATGATGAGGCATAGGTAAAGGGAATACCTTGTTTCAAAACAAAAACAAACAAACCAACCAAAATAGGGGGTGGTAGAGAAAACTATCCAAAGTTAACTTCTGACTTCCACATGTGTGTACATAAGCAAGTGTTTTTTCACACACTCCCTGCATGTGTGCAGACACATATGTACACCCAAAATGAATTTTTAAAAGATAGGAGCAGAAGCGATCCATTTTCCAAGTGCAAATAATGAGTAACATCTTTGCTCAAGACCACCCATGGTCAGTTTAGGGTAATGATTGACAGAAAACGCAGGCAATGGTTTCCTTTTCAATTAATTCTTGCCAGTTGTGTGGCAGAGTGGCACTGTCTTCATACTTCTCCACACAAGTTTTATATTTTGTCTAAATTTCTTCTCAACTTGTGAGTGTAAATGCAACTAGTTCCAATTATAACCAGATTTGGACATATGAATCATGACGTGACCAGTACAAGGTCTAGAAACTAGTCTTGTGTGGCCATACAGTTGCTGATATCATGAGCGAATTTCTATATCTCTCATGACCAACCCATATATGCGAACCGGGAGGATCATCAGCCACTTAGGAACACAAAGAGTTCAACTGCCACGTCTCTAGGAGGTGACATCATAAAGAGTACACTTTAATTTCCAGCCATGAACTGTGACACTTAGCAAGGAGGTCAACTACAGAAATTAGAAAATGTATGTCACCTGCCAGGATGGTTAGTCTCAGTTGTCCTCTGATGGAATTTAGAGCCACGGGTGCAAGTCTCAGGGCACAGCTGTGCAGAATTTTCTGGAGTAGGTTAAGTAACATGGAATGTGTTACTATCTGTATGGGCGCCATCCCATGGACTGGGGGTCCAGACTGAACACAAAGGAGAATGTATGCTGTGCACGAACATTCACTTCTCTCTGCCTTGCAATTGTGGAAAGATACCTTCCTATGGCCACACCTTGCCTGCCAGGTTCGACTCTATCCCTGGAACTGTAAGCCCCTCTTCAGTGACTTCTTTTTGAATGTTTTGTTCCAGTAATGCATGAAGGGGCTGATGCTCAACCACTGCTCTCTGGGTGCCAGAAAATCCCCACACCTTCCAGAAATGGTCCCCTAATTCGGTGTTGAATTTTAATCATGTGTGTAAGCGTTATTACTTCTATTGCTTTCAGATTTTTTTCCTCACTGCGATTTGTTAGTAGAGAAGCAAATAAAGATATTTCCAAAAGCTCCTGTAATTCCTGGAGGCAGGCTGGGCATGCCGTTGCCTGCCTTCTGCTTCTTCAAAGTATCTGTGCCGTCTTCAATTTCTGGTTTTCTTACTAATTTTCTCTTCTATCAGGCGCAGAGTCAGCCACCATTCTTCTCATGGGAAATCACTCATTCAGTGAGACTTGCATGGATCCCTTCTGTGGTTAATGGCTCTTTGACCTAATTATCTGTCATTAGGTTTTGTCTTGAAGGTTCAAATACTTTAATGCTACTAAACTTAAGATCACGTGTCTAGCTGTGTCAAACTTTGAGGGAAATAATAATAGGAGAGAATAGGGAGGTGAGGAAAATGAACACACTATGTCAGGTTAAAGGAACGGAGAGGAGACTTGATAGAAGTGTACTGATGGGGCTCCCACATAAGATGGAACGAGGGCATGGGGCGTATCTCAGGCTTTGATGCTGCAGCGTGGAAGGGGCTGGGGTGCCTGGTGATGTTTTCCAGGAAGAAGGTTGAAATTCATGCCGATGAATAATGCAGGTGCAACTTATCAGCAAACTGGAAGCTTACAATTATTCAAATTACAGAATGCCATCAAACCTGTGAAATTCAAACCAGAAAGAGCCATTAATTCCTGGTCTATCCCTCAGCCTACTAGGGGGTGTTTACCTCTGGGGGAATGAGAAGACACTTCCACTCTAAAATCGAACAGAGAATATGGCGTGGCTGTTCCATCACACAATGGCCTTTTAATTGTTTTCAAAGGAGATCTAGACAAATGCATAGAACTGAGTGCATCCATTTTTAACATATGCTACCATTCTACTTGTTTCTTGCATGACGGATTCAGAATTTCAGATAATTGTACTTAACAGAAAATATCTCTTTTTTGTTATTCTTTTTTTTTTTCCTAACAGGGTTTCTCTGTAGCTTTGAAGCCTATTCTGGAACTAGTCCTTGTAGAACAGCCTGGCCTCAAACTCACAGAGATCTGCCTGCTTCTGCCTCCCAAGTGCTGGGATTAAAGGCATGCACCACCTGACATTAACAAAAAAAAAATCTTAGGATCACTCTAATTACGGTTTTTAAGGACTAAAGATATTTCATCTGTGGACTGGAGAGATAGTTCAATGAACAAAGTCCTTGTCATACAAGTGTGAGGACTCAAGTTTGAATTGCTAGAACTCATGTCAAGGATAAAACCCACACAAGAGACAAGAACAGGATTTGAAATAAAATTCTGGAGCAGCTGGCTTCAATGACTGGTATGACAATTAGCGACCACCTCATAGAATTTCTCCCGAAGTGGATCCATATGCCATGTATAAACACGTAGCACAAATAGTTGAAAACAGATTCTAGCTTTGGCACCTGGATACAGTAACAGTAATGGCAAAAACTTTCAAAGCAATCTTTTCGTTTGTTTGTTTGTTTTTTGTTTTTCCAAGACGGGGTTCTCTACATAATGGAACTGGCTGTCCTGGAACTAGCTCTATAAACCAGACTGGCCTCGAACTCATGGAGATCCAGCAGTCTCTGCCTCCCACGTGCTGGGATTAAAGGCATGCACTAATAACACCTGGCTACTTTTATTAAACCTTTTCCAAAATCTTTCTCCTCTTCCTTCAGTACTAATGAGTCAGGAGTAAGATCCATCTAACAAATATCTATCCATGTAATCAAACCCTTCTTGACTAGAAGCCAGTGTGGGTTCTTACCTCTTCAATTGGACATCTACTGCATGATGAGTAAGAAACAGAGTAGAGCTGCAGAAATATGTGATAAGTTGGCAGAAATAGAGAGAGGGAATGTTCTTATGAATTAGATACAGGGCTTGGATGAAGAAGAGAATCAAACTTATGCCCATCCCCCCCCCCAAAAAAAACCCTGTAGTGTGATAGATGGTATAATAGAAAGGACACTTTCAATTCATTGTGATAAATAAAAAAAATGAAAAACAAAAGACAAAGCACAAAACAAAAACAGAACTTTACAGAAGAAAGTTTTCTCAAAACTGGTTGAGACGTACATGGTAGATATTTTTTATTGACTTTTCATCTCAAAGGCTGTCAGACTTATGAGAAATACTGATTCAGTAGACATACACCTATATGCCTACCCGTGGTGTTTTGATGAGGCTCTTGATTTGTATCACCTGAAATATGATGGCTGCCTATTATGTTACTTGGTAATGTCTTGACAGGTGAGGGAGTGTTGGGTGCAGGAATGTGTGATTGCCCCTGGTTATATTTCTCTGGTTCTAGGAGATCAATTGAGGTACAGCTAAAGGCAATGGGGTACAGTTCCTGAGAAGAATGCAATTATCAAGTATGCAGATACATGGCTCCTCCAAGACCAATCTATCTAGCTAGTGTGTGCTAAAAACCCCCATGCCTGTCCTGTGCCAGCAAATTTCTCCGAAAAATGGTTCACCCAGAGAGAGCAGCCGTCAGAGTGGAACCTGCATGCGATTGTAAACTTCAAATCACAGTCCCGGGCAAAACACCATCTGTATCACCCTATAGCAACAGCTACCAGCAGTACAGACTTCGTAATTGAATTTTTCTATGGTTAAAAGTCTAAGACAAAAGTATACTAGCTTGTGATGGTTAGCATGATTGTAAATGCAACACAACCTAAAGTCACTTGGGGATAATCCCAGTGAGAGGGTCTTTACATTGGTTTAGGATATGGGCATGCCTGTGGATGGTTTAGGTTGTTGATGTGGGGGAAATTTAGCCCACTGTGGTAGTATTATTCCCGATTCAGGAGCTCCCGAACTGCATAAGAGTGGATAAACTGAGGTAAGCATTAGCAAGCAAGCAAGAGAACAAGTGAGCATGTATATACTCGCTTTCCCTTCTGTTTTACTGTAGATATAATGTGAATAGATATTTTAAGTTCCTGATACCTTCACTTTCCTGCTATAGCCTGGGATTATGAGGTGAAATAAAATCTTTCTTCAGGGTCATTTGTCATCAACAGAAATGAAAGTAGGGCATTACTATCACCAACTCACCTGCAAGTTTTCCATAATATGGACATAATTAAGTAGATATTGCCCGTAATAACTCCATGCGGCATTTCTAATGTTGGAAGCATAGTTTGACCTTGATCTGTTATGGAGTTGCTGCCTGGCTGCTCATCTGAACCTGATTCGTTCATTGTCTTTCTTGAGGGATTTTTTTTTTCAGTAACTTCTCCACCAGCGCTGTCAGGCGATTAGTGTTCTAGTTAATAGGGTTTTATTTCCTCCACTCTCCTTCACAATGAACAATTCCAACAGATGTTTTTGTTAATTTTTTATTTGGAAGGAGAAGAAGGTCGTGATAATACCGCAAGGACAATGTGCAAAATCTTTTGAACACGTCGTGTCCCCTGGAAATCTGCCTCAAATACAAACAAGGAACATCATTTTTTAAAAATTTTATTGATTTTTATTGAGCTCTACTGAGCATCCTTTGGATATATACTCAAAAGTGGTATTACTGGGTCTCGAGGAAGGTTGTTTCTTAATTTTTGTAGAAATCGCCACACTGATATCCAAAGCAGCTGTACCAGCTTGCACTCCCACTAGCAATGTAGGAGTGTTCTCTTTACCCCACAACCTCTCCAGCATAAGTTGTCATCAGTGTTTTTGATCTTGGCCATTCTGACAAGTGTAAGATGGAATCTTGGAGTTGTTTTGATTTGCATTTCTCTGATGACAAAGGATACTGAGCATTTTCTTATGTGTCTTTCAGCCATTTTAGATTCCTCCGTTTAGGTCTGTACCCCATTCTTTTATTTTAATGTCAAATTTCTTGAGTTTTTTTTTATTTTGGGGGGGGATTGATATCTTCTTCCTGATGTGGGGTTGGTGAAGATCTTTTCCCATTCTGTAGATTGCTGTTTTGTCCTGTTAACTGTGGCCTTTGCTTTACAGAAGCTTCTCGATTTCAACAGGTCTCATTTATCATTACTCTCAGTGTCTGTGTGAGGTTATATTTAGGAAATGGTCTCCTGTGTCAATGTGGTCAAGTATACTTCCTACCTTCTCTTTTATGAAGTTCAGTGTGGCTGGCTTTATGTTGAGGTCTTTGATCCATCTGGACTTGAGTTATGTGCATGGTGATAAAGATGGATCTATTTTCATTCTTCTATATTTTGATATCCAGTTATACCAGCACCATTTATTGAATATACCTTGCTTTTTCCATTTCTTATTTCTAGCTTCTTTGTCAAAATCAGGTATTTGTAGTTGTGTGGATTGATATCTGGGTCTTTGATTCAATTCCAATGGTTGTCCTGTCTGATTTATTTATTTATTTATTTATTTGTTTGTTTGTTTGTTTATTTATTTATTTATTTATTTACTGCCAGTACCGGGCTGTTTTCATGACTGTAGCTCTGTAGTAGAGTTTGAATTCAGGGATTGTGATGCCTCCAGACATTTTTTTTTTTAATTGTACAGGATCATTTTGGCTATCCTGGGTTTTTTTTCCATATGAAGTTGAGTATTATTCTTTTTAGGTCTGTGAAGAATTTTGATGGTATTTTGATGGGCATTGTATTGAATCTGTAGATTGCTTTTGGTTAGATTTCCATTTTTACTATGTTAATTCTACCCACCCAAAGCATGGGATATCTTTCCATTTTCTGGTATCTTCCTCAATTTCTTTTTTCAAACACTTAAATTTCTTGTCATGCAGGTCTTTCACTTGTTTGATTAGAGTACCCCAAGATATTTTATGTTATTTGTGGCTATTGTGAAGGTAGATATTTCTCTGATTTCTTTCTCAGCCCGTTTATCATCTGTATAAAGGAAGACTACTGATTTTTTTGAGTTAATCCTATATCCTGATACATTGCTGAAGATATTTACGAGAAGTTGGAGTTCCCTGGTAGAATTTTTGGGGTTACTTAAAAATACTAAAATGAGCAAATAAAGTTTAATGTCTTCTCTTCTGATTTATATCCTCTTGATCTCCTTTGGTTGTCTTATTGCTCTAGCTAAAACTTCAAGTACTGTATTGAATAGATATGGAGACAGTGGACAGTCTTGTTTCTGATTTCATTGAGATTGCTTTGAGTTTCTCTCCATTTAATTTGATATTGGCTGTTATCTTGCTGTATATTGCCTGTCTTATGTTTAGACATGTGAAGAACACTATTTTTGATAGGGAATCAAATATCACTATTCATTTGCCTCTATCAGATTGTGAAGTAAAACTTTAAATCCTTGTTTTGGAATTTAAGTGTGCTTTTCTGTAAACATAAAACTTCTAAGTAATGCATTCAGCATAAACATTGGTGAAACCAAGCTGTAAAGAAATGACTTAGGGGAAAAAAAGATAAAATTTGGCCAGAGTTAATTAGTTACAGTAGGATAAACAGAGATTAGTTCGTTGACTTGAGTCCCAAATAAATATACCACACACATCAATCTCCCATCCGTCTTCTACTATCTATGGTCTACTTCTCTATCTCTAATGCAATCTCAGAATTAATTTCTACAACCCGATGTGTACCATTTTAGCTCATAAACTCTCCAGAGACATTCTCAAGAGCTAATGGTGTTTGAAAGCACTCGTCAGTTTTATATATAGACACTTAGTCCTTATTTGGGTGAAAAATAGCATGTCTAGGATCTCAGGTCTTAAGCCCTTATCTGACTATACAAAGCCACTGTGCTTTCATTGGCAAGGACAAAAGTAACATTCTTTATAGAATTTTCTTGTAGGTTTAGTAAAAAAGGATATTAATACTTAACAGTTTTCCTTTTCAAGGAATAAACTCATTTTTAAAATTTCTGCTTTCAGTTTCAATTTCCTAAAATCTATTGTCAATTTTTATCAGATAGCTGCGAAATCATGTAATTTAATACATATATTAGACATTATATGAACCATAACAGATTATTTTTATATCCTTACAAATATATCAGCAATTAAATAAAAAAGATCAGAGGTCACAAATTTAACCAAGCAAGCAAGAGGTGGAGACGGGTACATGGGAGGGACTGAAGAGAAGAAGGGGAAAAGGAAAATGAGATGATTATTTTTTAATTTTTTAAAAATTAATTAATTTTAAGGACAGTGTCACTTACCTATCAGATACTAAACCCTGCTGCTCTGGGAGTTTTGTAACATCATACAGCAACTAGTTAATAGAAGGAAGAACTTCCTAGCCTCAAATAGTAATTGGTTCTCACAGTCCAGAGTAGTCCAGACTGAAGTCTAGAAATACACTATATGTGTCATAGGTCTCAGTGAGCACAGAAGGATGAAAGCCATATGTGATATGAGAAAACATGACAGTCTACTCTGAGACATCCCCGAGACTGAGAGGGAAAGAATTTCCATAATGGCATGCATTTAAATTTAAATTTTAGAATGTTTTTATGAACACTCAAGACTACAGTTAAACATCAGTTTTCTGGAGTGTTAGAACAGGGTATAACCAATTAAAATAACTATGTTCTTCAGAGCAACGGTTTGATATTGGCTTTTGACCTTATCATATAGTAAAAGGGATCAACATCCCTGAGAAACAACACCACAAATATCAGATGTTCATCTCTTCCCTGCCTGTTGACTTCCCATGTGATATGGCCTTATGATGCTAGGTTAGTGCAGCAAGCCTTAGCTTCTAGTAGATCATGAGAACCCCAGTGTTAACAGTAAACCATAATGCACAGTGTGACTTTCAGTATGTCCTTCTATAGGCTAAGGGTATCAAACGTCTTTTTGACTTAGCCTATTTTGAAATTACAATGGGTTTCTCAGAATCTCCTCACCATGGAGAAGTATTTGAGTGGACGCTGCAACATACCAAATGCAAGCATCGCCCGCCTTGTCCTCTGCTGCATCATGAAGACTGGTACAAATGGTGGGAATGACGGAATGGAAGCAGGCAGGAGGTCCTTCCAAACTGATAACCAAATAGTGGCGAATTCCATTAAAAATAAGGAAGTCACTCTGGGCTTCTCCTCATCGGCTTTCCCAATAAACAAGCTCCTAGACATGGCGTAATGTCTAATCTATTTCTGAAAGGAATGGTATTGAAATATTTTGATGGAAGAAAGTGACCACAGGGCAAAATGCTTATGATTCGTTTGTCATCTGGTAAATCCCTGAAGAAATGCGGATATGTACGCTGCTGCCTTCTCTCATGAAATGCAATAGATGAGAGGAATTGTCTATGAAACAAAACATCAGTGCTATACACATGAGTTTCATATTCATGGAAATGGATGGAGACTAACCACAATGCATTTTGTGTGAGTATATGTATTAGAGAACATGTCTATATATGTTATTATATATAATGATCATGTATAATAGCATTATTTAGGAGAAACTATAGCAATTGTCCCCCAATTAAATTTTTTCTGGCATGATTCACTTTCAAATAATATAATATTCCTCAGTTCTGGGAAATCTTGTAAATCATAATTAGACAAAAGTCCAATCCTTGTAACTGTATCACAGATCAATTTATCGTATTTTGCATATGTTATCCATTTCCTCTGTATAGATATTGAATTTTGCTTCGAATTACTCATTACAAATAAATTACCGAGGGACACATTTGAAACCCTGCTGTGTTCTGGTGTTGGAGGGCATTACACATCACTCTTTACTCTTTGTGTCATCTGTACTAGTTCTAATGCTTACGTAGATCAGCACTTCCTTGCTTATGCCACAAAACACTAACAAAAGATAGTGAAAAAGTTTAGCTCACATGGAGGGGATATTCTGGCATGTGAGTACTTGGTAGAGAAAAACCATTATTTAAAATGCAGAGTTCCTCAAAGAAAAATGACATATCTTTTTTACATGAATTTAGTAAAAATGGTTGTACTGCAGTCCTGGGTATCAAACCAAGGGCTTGGCTCATACCAAGCTGGCACTCTACCACTGAGCTACATCCCTGACCCCAAGAATTCTTTTTTTTTTTTTAGATCGAGCTCTACATTTTTCTCTGCTCCTCTCCCTTCCTCCCCCACTCCCCTTCAATCCTCTCCCATGATCCCCATGCCCCAAATTTACTCAGAAGATCTTGCCTTTTTATACTTGCCATGTAGGTTAGATCCATGTATGTCTTTCATAGGGTCCTCATTGTTGTTCAGGTTCTCTGGGATTGTGATTTATAGGCTGGTTTTCTTTGTTTTATGTTTAAAAACTAATTATATGTGAGTACATACGATAATTGTGTTTCTGGGTCTGGATTACCTCACTCAAAATGATGTTTTCTAGCTCCATCCATTTGCCTGCAAATTTCAAGATGTCATTATTTTTTTCTGCTCTGTAGTATTCCATTGTGTAAATGTACCATTTTTCTTTATCCATTCTTCAGTTAAGGGTCCTTTAGGTTGTTTCCAGGTTCTGGCTATAACAAATAATGCTGCTATGAGCATAGCTGAGCACATGTCCTTGTGGTACAACTGAGCATCCTTTGGATAAATAACCAGAAGTGGTATTGCTGGGTCTTGAGGAAGGTTGTTTCCTAATTTTCTGAGAAATCGCCATACTGATATCTAAAGGGACTGTACCATCTTACACTCCCACCAGAAATGCAGGAGTGTTCCTTGTACATATATATGGGCAGATAATATGGGAAAATATTTTTTGCCCCATCCTTTACCCCACAAACTCTCCAGCATAAGTTGTCATCAGTGTTTTTGATCTTGGCCATTCCTACAGGTATAAGATGGAATCTCAGAATTGTGTGATTTGCATTTCTCTGATGACTAAGAATGTTGAACATTTCCTTAAGTGTCTTTCAGCCATTTTAGATTCCTCTGTTGAGAATTCTCTGTTTATGTCTATACTCCATTTTTTATTGGATAATTTGTTCTTTTGATGACCAATTTCTTGTGTTCTTTGTACATTTTGGAAATGTGGGGTTAGTAAAGATCCTTTCCCATTCTGTAGGTTGTCATTTTGTCTTGTTCATTGTATCCTTTGCCTTGCAGAAGCTTTTCAGTTTCAGGAGGTCCTATTTATTGTTTCTCTCAGTGTCTATGCTACTGGGGTTATATTCAAGAAGTGGTCTCCTGTGCCAATGCATTCAAGTGTACTTCCCACTTTCTCTTCTATGAGGTTCAGTGTGGCTGGCTTTATGTTGAGGTCTTTGATCCATTTGGACTTGAGTTTTGTGCATGGTGATAGATATGGATCTATTTTCATTCTTCTACATGTTGATATCCACTTATGCCAGCATCATTTATATTTTTCCATTTTATATTTTTTGCTTCTTCATCAAAAATCACGTGTTTGTATGCCCCAAGAATTCTTAATAAGTGTTTTCTTCCTTATATTTGCCCTTATTACCTGCCCACATCTATGTACATGGAGCTACTTATTTTGTGAAACAAGAAAACAAGTTATTTTGGGGCACTAGAGAGGAAAATAAAGTAAAGGTGAAATTTTGGTCTCTGGGGACCTTTGCTTGTCAAGTTGTTGATCAGTGTCAGAGGGCCATTTTGGTGACAAACATTAGAAATTTGGAATGTGGAGACAAAAATTAGCCAATAATTTGAAGAGAGGATTTATCAGCACTTATACTCAGAATCTTGTGCCTTTGGCAGCCCAGCAAGGTAGCCCTCTGAGTACACTTGTTATGGAGGGGTAGAGGGTGGAGGGTTGGTCAGCAATTACTATCTCTCCTGGCAGCAGGCTTGCATCATCCTTCAAAGGAGAACAGGGAAGACACAAAGCATGTTGGTACTCCAAGCAGGTGCACTCAAACTGGTAGGTTGGCTGAAAACAGACCTGAAGCAGTTCTGGAGAGACTTCAAGGAAAACACGGGGCTCATAGAGTCTAGTGGTTCTGCATATACAAATAACAAGTAGAATAGAGACATAGTTTGTGAATTCCAATGTGAATCTGTACTTATCAGATGTTAGGTCCTAATAGCTAAAGCCTGCATCAGTTTTCCCCCATGGCTCTGGACATAGGCAGGATAAAGTTCTCAGTGGTTCTTAATCTGTGTGTAATGACCTTTTTTGGGGGCTAAATGACCCTTTTACAGGGGGGCACCATAGATCATTAGAAAACAGATGATTATTGCCATTTATGACAGGAACAAAATTACAGTTATGAAGAAGCAATGAAAATAATTTTATGATTCTGGGGTCACCACAACATGAGGAACTGTGCAGTGCACAAATGCCTGTCTGTGCTCTATGCGCTACCATACAGTTCGTGAGCTTCAGGCAAGAGGCTGGAGGTTGAAACACACAAGACACACAGACAGACAGAGAGATAGAGACACAGACCTCTAGTCACTAGTAAGAAGCCCTCTATTCAATAGCACCCTGGAGGCTTATATACCCAACAGTCAAGTGGGCCAACAGGTGAAAACCTCATTCTCTGATCCTCAAGGCCAAGGCAACACGTGCTCGTGAAGCAGAGCTGGTAAACAACTTTGACACAGCCTTTAGTAACTCATATTAGAAGGACAGTAAAGATCTCTAGCAGGAAGAGCAGCTGGAGGCCAGGACTCCAAATGGTCCCAACAGAATTGTATTAAGGCATCGCAGCATTGGGAAATTTGAGAACCACTGGCTTAGCTCATAAACATTCTTGGGTTAGGATACTCTGTGTTTGCTGTCTGATGGCATGGTACATTGGTTCTCTCACAGGTGAAGCATGAACAGTCTGCCAGTCTGAGTGGTATAGACTACCATTTATGCCTTTTAGCCTTGCTCCTGTTTGCTATCCTACTATCCTTTTTATATTAACACATGCCTTAGCTATGTATGCTTCTTCGTCCAGACAGCAACCCAACTGTTTCTTTCTAAAGGCTCAGTCAGGTAGTGGGCAATACAGAGAAAAGCACTGGAGAGTTTAGTGAATCCTTAATATTTTGCTGCTATAGCTGAACCTTTAAAATTGAAAAAGGGATACCCATAAAGCAATGAAAATCACCTGCTCCAAAGCTAGAGTATCAGATGCTTTATTTTTAGACTATATTATGCAAATTTCATTTGAGAATTGATCTCAGGTTCTTTGCCAAAGTGAAACAAGCAAACAGAAACTTTGTTTGTTAGCCTCCATCCCAGATGGCCCTTCTATTGACCCCCCTTCCCAGGGCCAGTCGATTGATCATCTCCTTGGAGGTACTCAGCCATTTTTCACAATACAGTATGCACTGCATGAATTAACTGTGAAATTATTCATGCTATTCAATAAACAGATTGACTGCAGAGTTTGATTTCATCTAGTTACACTGGAAGTGCAGACAAGCTTTTTGCCCTTTGTCAAACAAGCTTTTCTTTTTTCAGAAAAAAATATGCTTTAGTTAAGCATACAAAATCTGTATTAAATACAGTTAATCCATCGTTTTACCATGAGAACACGGTGGTTACTGTTCAATGCCTCCTAACAAAATCATCAGACAGTTACTACACCAAAGAAGTGGATCAGTATTGACAGTTAAACTGTCCCACCAGCCATTGTGATACATTTAACAAAGCGCCACACCCTATTTCCACTTCCATAATGAAATAATAATGATGTAATTCATTAATTAAGCACTACTAAGTTTACCGAATAGACACAGTTAAGAAAAAATGGATGGAAAACCCAGAAGAAAGGAAAAAAAAGAATAATTAAAAATCACATTCACAAAAACACAAGAACAAAGAAGGGACATAAAGAAGGGAGGAAAACAGAAAAAAGGATTAAAAGGAGGTTTACTGTAAATCTTTTGAAGACTTACTAGATATTTCTTTAGCATGTCATTCTTCAGTTGTTGGCCGCATTGATCTTCTTTGGGATGTTTTATAGATATCAAAACACTGTTAGCTTTAGTCAATTAAGTGAAATATTTAGACTTAATATTTGCCATCATGAGGCAAAAATAAGCAAAATGTTATTATAGCTTAACTTTGCTCTAGTAAGTTCTCTTAGTAACAATGGCATATGACCTTGACACCATTAACGTGAAGAGTTAAGATAGGTCTCCTACAAGTTCAGGTAAAGGTGGCTAGTGAGAGTATTAAGTAGTCATTTGTTTCTTATTTACCTTATGTTGGTTAAACAAACTCAAAATTCATATTTACTATGAATAATTTTGGTATCATGAAGGCATTTAAAAAGGAGTCTTGTTGGGATCCATCTTCATGTGGTATTTGGTGTCTAAGAAGACTTAAAATTAGTTTGGAGGAGGTGGAGGGAAAACCACAATTATACATTGGTAGTGGGAATGAATGTAAATTAGTTCAATCACTATCACAAATATGAAAGCAGAATTGCACAGCATCCAATTGTACTGTCCCTAGAATGTACATGATTGCTGGTCTGTACACTACACAGATAGTGGCACATCTATGCTTATTATAGCCATATTCACAATAGTTGTTACAAAATCATTCTAAATGCCCATCAGTGGATGAATGGGTCAAAAAATGTATAGTATATGCACAGTTGAGTTTTATTTGGCCACAACAAAGAATGAAATTAAGTCATTTGGAGGAAAGGAGGAAAGTGAGTGGAGGTGGGAATCATCATATTACGTAAAATAGATCAAATTCAGAGAGACAAAGAACAAGCTTACCCACACATGTAAACCTAGATATATCTTTATCTATCTATCTATCTATCTATCTATCTATCTATCTATCTATCTATCTAACTATCTATCTATACTATATGCAATTAGAACAGTGACTATTCGAGAAAATGAAGAAGGCAACTAGGTGCTAGATAAGGAGAGAGAAGAAGGTAAGGAGTTGAGTATGATTAACATACAACGCAAATATGTCTATTTAATAAAATTTATCATTGTTTTACAATGAACGTGTTCTAATAGGAAATAAAGTTAATTTGAGATTTGACATAAAATCTGCATTCTGCTTTTCTACTCAGCTTGTTCTTTACTTTGCTTTCCCTTCTTCCTTTATTTAGACCTTTACCTGAAACAGTGTGGTTAGTACCACTATTTTTATAACAATACAAATTCCCCATCAATATGTGCAAGGGTCTGAATAATTCTCCAATACTCTACTTATCTGCTTTGATGTTTCTGAGTCTTTCTTTAGATAGGATATCTTGTGTTATTTTCTTTTCCATGATCAAAGAAATGTCACAAAGCTCAGGGATTTCGTATCTTAGTATAAAGAAAACTCAAGGTTATAGAGGTCAGAAAACTTGAAAGAAAACATCCAAGTAGCACGCCTTTGCGGAACCCCATGACTTTTGCAGCTTTACATTATACAGAGATGATGTGAGAGGCTGAGTCTGAAATCACAGCACATTCTTTTGTTGTTGTTGTATAAAATGAACAAAATGCCTAGCACCTACATGGATCAGATTGTGATATATTTAGAGCAACCTTGAAGGAAGTCTACATAGTCTAGTGATTATTCTATCAACAACACAAACAGAGTTAAAATTTAAAATTTGAGGGCTCTGGCAGAGGCAACATGATCAGAAAGCAACTAATTTCATATATATTGAACACAGCATGTTCAAATTTATAGAGGTAGAAAGAGAAAAGAAATGGTGCAGTTACATTTTGTTCCCAATTCAGTCATGGCCCAACTGCAGGGTCTGGGGTGCATCACTTGACATATTGGTTCGTGCGACATTGGATGATTCGTGGAGTCTCAGGAAGCCTGGAATCTGCAGGTTCACGGAGTGGTGAAAGGAATAGGTAGGAAACTCCTCCGCAGTGTCAGGCATACAAATGATATCTACGCATTATAGCTACAATTAAACCACCAGCCGCCACAGCACTAATACATTTTGTTCTCTTCAGAAGCAATTATAATATATAATGATAATAATGATAAGGATAATAAGGCCTTTTCTGGGTGTGAGAATCTATTTCTCTGTTTCTATCAAAGGAGCCTTGGTGTCTCTCTAGAGATAAAGCCATGCATTAACTGGGACTTAGTGGCTGATATTGTTACACCCAGTCTCATGGGGTCTCCATGTGGGGGGAACACATGGCACAACACTAGGACATTCTTAGAGACAGAACATTCATTCCTGAGATGATAGCATTTCTTGTCAGTGAAGAGAGGAATGCTTCCCTAGCTGCTGGCCTAATGATTGGGTAACATCAGGCTCCAGAAGGCAGACATTTTCATGGTACATTAATATTTTCTTGCCTTTGCTGTTACTGACAGGAATTACATAATTGGCCTTGCCTCACTCATGAAGCTTTTCATTTGCAACATTTTTCACCTCAATAATAAGACATGTGATTGATAATGACCATTATGAGGTTTTAGAGGATGCCCATCTCATTGCTGGTCATCCATGATGCAGAATCTGCCAGTATTCTATAGAAAAATATGATGGCACCTTCTGAATAAAGCCAAACCAAGAAAAATAATAGTAAGTAATGTTAACTACTGCAATGGAGTTGGGATCCTATAGTTGATGGGCTGTTTGTTTTGTGACGGTCCCAAGGGTTATTTTATTGAGAGTTTTGCCATTAAGTGGTCTAATTGTGTCAGTGGATGGGGGCCTTTTCAATTTGCATAATTTCCTCAAGGGACCTCAGCTGCTAATTTGGTGATTAATTATCCATATTACACATTGTTTATTTGACCATGCCTGGATTAATTTCTTTTTTTCCAGCAAATCACATTTAGATGTGAATTTGCATATCTTGATTACATTTTAATGTCCTGGCTATCATTGTCTCTTCCCTGGACGCCACATGAACTCATATAAGAGTGATCAAGCAGAGAATGATGGAATGTCTTAAATGACATCCCACATCAGTGGACAGAAAATGTGCATGACTTATTTTTAATGAAGAATATGTTCTTTAATAATCAAGTGAATTACAATATTTGATGTACGATATATTATGTGCATCTACTATTTCCATTTTATTATTGCCAACCAGTGTTAAGGTCTTAACTAGTTTAATATTACTATCAATTTAAATATATCTGTATACACATATACATACATCATTATGACTCAAATGTCATTGTATTTATCCACAGTATGGCATTCTGTTATCAAATTCTATCAAACTTTGCAATCATTTGAGGTTTGAGAATGACTAGAATTCTGGTTGCCCTGTACTAGAAGCTCCTTAGAGTCATAGAGAATGTCTCGAGTTATTTTTATTTCATTTCTCAGCAATGAATCTTTGCTGTTGCCATTTTATATAGACAAATAATAATTAATATGCCTAGGTATACTTTGTTGGGTACTATCTCAGTTTCAGATCATATGTACTCATCTTAATTCATTATTAAACTGTCTTCTGAGAAAAATGCTATTTTGCTTGTCTTAAAAACAGATGCTAAATTTTAGAGTTGGACAGAAAAGAATTTGTGATCAACTAACCAGGCAGTGAAGGCATCAAAAAGGCATCAAAATTAGTATCCCTGGAAAGCAAGCCTGTGTTGCTCCCCAGCTGTATGGATGAGGAAGACCACCGAGAAATGACCTTAACTAGCAACAAATATGCCTACATCTCTGAGGCCAGCTCCTGCAGCCACAGATCTACCCAGCTGCTGACAATGAGCCTTCCATGCCTCGCACCTTTCCCTCCAGCAATCACAGAAATGCAGCCATCAGCAGATTCTAACTCTCTTCCCCATTCAAGCACCTATGCTGTTTGGCGGTTGCTGTCTTTTACCTGCAGGTATCAAGACCACACAGTTGGACAGATGCAATATTTTATTCAGGATTCTTAAATAACCATTTTCTGAGTTCCATCTGGAGGGCTTAGGGAGAACTAACAATGCCTTTGCCCCACCCCTACAGCCTGAAAACAGTCTGCTCAGTGTGTCAAAGCTGCCCAGATCACTTCCGGGAGGCCTTGAACCTGACGCTCTCTGTCTTTCACTGCACTTTGGGTAGACAGTCGACATGAATTCTTTATTTGGTTATATCATTGGTACAGAAAACAACCACGCTACCATCCATTCTCCCTGTGATTCCTGCATTAATCCACTCATTTAGTCTTCTGTGGGCATCGAGTTGATGAAGCGCATTTCTTCCCAGCTAGTAGAAAACACCAATTCGTTCTATTTCGGTTGTAGACAAAAGATCAAGGGTAGGTGGACATTTCCAGATGCAAACTGTGAAACTTTTGATCTTAAATGAAAGTTCCAATGGCATCTAAGTAAACGTCAAATTTTGTGCTTTGAGAGAGTTCTAGCTTTCAGTTTTGCAAAATAGACCTTGTCTGCCTTTAACTCTCATGTATCTGCATAGGAAACAATTCTGTAATAATGCTGGAATCTGCGACAGTCTTTTGAAGAACCTTGTCAGTAAGATGAGATTCTTCAACTGTCTTCTCTGGGCATACTGGAGAGTTGCATTAGGCTGACGATGGAGTGGAAGCAACAGCTCACCTCATAACCATCTAGCGAGGGAGAAAAGCAGGTTTAGAGTCACAAGGTGGATTTATTAGTATCGTAAAGGAATTTCTCAAGGTTTACTGACTTGTTAAATGTAGACAAAGGGTAATTAGTTGAGAATAAGGAAATATGTAATATTTCTTTCTCTCCCTCCCTCTCTTGCTCTTCTCCCTCCCTCCTTCTTTCCCTCCCTCCCTCTTCTTCCTATCTTTCCTTGGTTCCCTCTTTCATTCCTTCCTTCCCTTCCTCTCTCTACTTCCTTTGTTTACATTTTTGTTGGACAGGAGTTTTTCAGTGTAGACTAGGGTAGCTTGATTAAGGGCTGGGTTTCCTGACATACACTCTCATACATGTCCACGGGATTTTAGAATATAGCAGTATTGTGTTTTATGTTTTTATCTTTCTCTCAGCGCCTGTCTGAGTCTCTGAATTTGCTGTTCTGCACAGAGGGCCATGAAACACTCATGCCTGATAGTTTCTCCCAGAGGATGTATTCTGATGATGCAAACATAGAAGTGCCTCATAGGATACTGGGATTGGTTGTTGTATGCTGTGTAATGGGTTTCATCACATATTACAAGGGAATGAATGATTCACCAAGGTCCAGACAGCACTTTGATGCTACATTGCCATTATAAGGATTTAGCTTAGCTAAATCAAACTCTGTTTACCCAGTTTCTTAACTAGCAAAACAGAAGAAGAAAGTGCCTTCTTTGATTATTACAAGACAAAAATACTACTATGTGAAGATGTTTTGAAATGTCTAAAGTCTACATAAAACTAAAGGCAAAACAGAAAAATGCAAGCAGCAACTATACCAAATGGATTAGATGTGTGCGTGCCGGGAGAGCTTTTGAGTTGATACACTCTAATTGGATCTTGTCTCGACTTTGCCTAAGGATATTTGAAAGGTTAGCTTCACTTCTTTGAGCCCAAGGCTGTGTTAATTTTCCCAGTTAAATGAGGAGAGTTTTGTGGAAACTAGACCAAAACAGATGTGAAAGCACCGGGTGCGCTGGGCAGAATGTCACCAAATAGTTCCTCTCCTCCATTTTCTTCCATCCCTCCCTCCTTCTTTTCTCCTTCTATCTACCCTCCTTTTACCCCTCCCTCCTCACCTCATCCCTCCTCCCTCTTTTATCTCTACTCTCTTACTTGAAGTCCATTCTCCCATCTCTTTACGAAAGCTATGGCTATGAATCACAACACATCTCTCACGATCCATAGTCTGTTACTTTGTAATTGTCCCCAGGATTTATTAGATGACTCTGAACAGAAGTTTGTGTTCTTTCTTTTGACATTGGTCTCAGGCTACACCTTGTTAGTCAGTCTCTCCAGTTTTCCCAACACTGAGTACAGATTTCATTCTCCTTGCGGACTTCAGACTTCTCTGCATCAACTCTCTGGGTCCCTGCTCTCTGGTGTCTTAAACCAGCTAGCATAGTTTGAAGGAATTAAGAGTATGTTTTACTATCTACATTTCCATTGCTTTTTAACTTCACTGAACTCTCATAATTACTAAACACTTTTATTTTGAAATGCCACCTCCCCCGGAGCTGCAAAAATCCCATGTTACCTTCTAATGATCTTCCAATGTATTTTGTTCCATGAGGTGTCTGTGTGTACTTTTTGAGTGTTTATCCTAGAGACCAGTCAATATGTGCTAATGAAATTTTTGCCTTCCCCCAGCTTCTATTTGTTTACTTAACAAACGTTTATTGGAGGAATTTTACGGGCTCGACATATTGTAAGCACAGTGAATTCAGCAGTGCCCCTATGGGCACTGCCCTTGCTTTCCTGGAACTCATGTTCCATTAAGGTACTGACGGGGATACAGGTGTGCAAATCATGGAGACAGAAAAGATAGTAACTAAGTTACTTGCTCATTCAACACGGTGGCTTCTACTTTAAAAAAAAATGGAAAAGTTGCTGCTTGCAGAGCCGATTTAGGAATGACATAGATAGATTGGGCTGTGCTTATTATGTCAACTGGACGGCTGCTGCCATTGGTGACAACAAATACGCAAAACATGCCTAGTTTGGATGTCGCTGGCGCATGATCCTACACACAACGTAGACCTGAACTGGCTGAATCAGTTATCCTCACCCAATCTCCTTGGTTTCATCTAGAAAATGAAGGACTTGATCTGGAATTCGAAGGACTCCTCATATTCCTTACTATTTTGTTTGTCTTTATGATGTACAGTGTGGCTGCTTTTTCTGTGTACTCCAAAGGCTCCATCAGAGTAGGCAGGAGAGTTGAGGAGAAACAAACTGTCTCCTGGGGAGAGTTTTCTTTTAATAACTATTAGGACAACAGGAACATTGTGGGTTTTTTTTTATTAAATTTGTCTGTTCCTCAGTGCTGATAGCATCTCCTGAATATAAATTGCACAATATAATATAATAAAGCACAATTTCGAATTGTTTTCATAATAGTACATGCCATCATATGAGGCCATAAAATAAGAATTGAAAGTACATCTTGTTCTGTAAGCTCACGATTTTCAGCTGTCTGAAAACTGAGTGGAAAAAAATTAAAATTATAAGACAAAAGCATTTCACAGCATGAACATGAAGCATTTAAAACATCACGAACCTCATTGGTTTGGAATTTAATAACCTAAAAATACGTATTTTTAAGCTTTGTTTTTATAAATACTGATTACTGTAATGTTTATTTATTTACCAACTGATTTTTCTAAACCTAACTTTAGTATTTGTTTAGCTTTTACTCTTCACTCTTTATATATAGCAGATGAAGAGATTCATTGTGTTTTGAAAGAAAAGATAGGCCCTGAAGCTTGGACGATACGAGATATTCAATAAGGACAAGGAGCTGCTTAAGCCAACTAAGATGCCTTTGAGTTTTGCCAACCAGTAGAATTAGTTTGAAAGCCATTTGCTTTATTAGTTTTTTCTCAGTAACTTTTAGAGGAACATTACTTTTCAAGACCGTGTGAGAGCACGGAGGACGAAGCTGGATGGACTCATCAGCTTTCCTTGTTGTTGAGACTAAAACCATAGAGATGACTTTTGGAGCTGTAGGTAATATAGCAAATATATATCCAACTATGCCATGAGCTTCATGCTATCATTAGATAGCCACAATGACACTTTGCTGGAGGCACACACAGCAATGCCATTGGGTCATTGGGGGTTAGGATGGGGACAATGGCTTTTGCCATCAAGAAGTATGGAAGCACAGAGGAAGGATACGCAGCCTGGCCTTTGAGGAGTTAAGTGGGAAACTTATTGCATTGTGTATATTGACTGCCTAGGATACTTTAAGGTAGAAATTTGAAGTGGTACACAGATAAGAGAAGGAGGACGGGAATAGGAAGTGCTGGCCCCCAAGTTCACGTAGAAATTTGACACCCAAAACCAAAGCCCTCACTCTGTCTGCTAAAACCAAGATCGCAGCTCTTGTCCCATTCTTAGATGTTGCCAAGGGTCATGAGAAAGTGGTTTGTAGTTACTTTTGCATTACTTTGATGTAGGGATTATTCTCTGTTGGGAAAGGTATTTGCTCTATTTATATAGTTTAAAGACACCCCTCAAGTTGATATTAAAGTTTCTGTATCCTAAAGGTGGTTCTATTACCAGTGAAGCCCGGTTTCCTCTCTTCTCAACCTTTCCACTGCTTTGATGGTTTCATCTACTCTCACCATTAAGATGAAATTTCCTACAGTGTGTGTGTGTGTATGTGTGTGAGTGTGTGTAAGATGAAATTTCCTACAGTGTATGTGTGTGTGTGTTTGTGTGTGTGTGTGTATAAGGTGAAATTTCCTACAGAGAGAGTGTGTGTGGTATTTATTATATGTGGGAGGACTCACATGAACATGTAGACATACATGTATGTGCATGTATGTGGAGGACACGGGCTGTCCCTAGATTTATCCCTCAACTGCTCCATCTTGTTTTGTTGAGAGAGAATCCCTCAATGAATCTAGAGCTCAATGACTCAGCCTGAGTAAGAGGCCAGCAATCCCCAGGGATCCTGCCGTTTGGGCATCCCCAGCACTGGGATTGAAGTGCCATCCTCAGCCTTTCCATGGGCAATGGGGATGACACACTGGTCCTCACGATTGCATAGTGAGCTCGGTATCTCTTGATGCATCTCCCCTGCTCTGTGCACTCCTACTTTTTTAATGTCACTTGAATCCTCACCATTTGTCTCTCCATCTCAGACCTTTACTTTGAGCCTCCGATGCATATGCCTAACAGCTTGCAAATATCTTCACCTAAATGCCAAGATGTATTTTCAATTTAACATGGTGCCAACTGAAGTAATAACCTCACCGTGGTCCAATCTGGCCTGTCCCTTTAACATTTCCCAATAGAAAATTAATAGAACATGATTTATGGAGTGGATGTGACCATTAACCTTTGTGCAACCTTTGATCCGTTTCTCTCAAGTGCTCTTGCAGTGTATTTGTCTGACTATCCTTTCCAAATGTGTCCCCTCTTCCATGACAGTACTGTCTTCAATGCCACCATCACCTCACCGAAGCTTCCTGCGCACTATCTTTGTTTCTGTCTTTTCCTTTTGGTATGCTCGCTTCAACATAACAAGAAAAGCCATCCTTATAACATATGTAGGTCACACCATCCTTCTCTCTGAACTTTCAGATTGTATCTTATCTCCCTTAGAATTAAAGCCAAGCTCCTAGCCGTGAGCTACCTGGTGCTCACCATTCCTTGCATGTCATTTCTCCCGTCTCACCCCTCTGATCTTTAGTGTGATTTTTCCAACTAACATTTGTTCTGCTCCCAGATGGGCCAGGGTCATCCCTTTGGGGCCATGCTGCACCTGCAGTCTCCTCTGAGTAGGTGTCCTTCCTCCAGTTGTCCCACCCCTTGTGTCTGGACCCTTCACTTCATCCTTTTCTACCTTATAGGTCATATATATATATATATATATATATATATATATATATATAATTTTTGAGTTTTTATGGGATTCTTGGGAATGTGCATGTGTGTGTCTCTGCATCTATATGCATTTCTTGTGCTTTTTCTTTGGCATGTCTTCTTGTTTTGCCATATTCAAATTTGTTTGTGTTTTTTATTATTATTAATCCTTAGATACCTACTTGCTTTCTAATGAGAAGAAAGTGGGTGGATTTGGATGGGCAGGGAGGTAGGGAGGAATTGGGACGAGTAAGAGGAGAGAAAAGAATCATACTCCCAGAATATATACTATGTAAAAAAATTCATTTCAATAAAGGAAAAAAGTATGTGTGTAATTATGGTGGAGAATCTGATGTGTTGCTAAATATGAGCGTTGTGAAATGATTGCATCTAATTTAACCTATCCATCACTTCAGACACTAGAATAGTGTTGACACTTTGAAAATGTTGAATTTCATCCCTAAAGACTCTATTTACACTACACCAACATTTTATGCTTGTTTCCTTATACCATGAGCACTGCAGATGCAAAAATTCCCTTTCATATTTGTTAGCTTCTTATCACAATGCAAAAACTTGTCAAACATAGCTGTGTATTTTTTTCTGCAGTGATGTTTTGTTGTTATTTTTCTCATCCATGGTAACCCATAGTTTCTGTCATTTGACTTCTTGTACTATAAAAGAAATAAACATTTGAAAATCATAGTGTAATTAATCAGACAAGTCAATGTGATATGTAAATATCTCATAGTTCGAATAACATTCTTTCTCAAGAGACATGATTGTCCAAAGACACATTACTTGGATTATATTGATATTTTGATACTGTAAAGTTATATATATTATATTGTTTTACTTTGAGACACGGTCTGACTATGTCGCCCAGGCTGGTCAAGAATTTGCTATATAAATCAAGATGTCTCAGATCATGGCAACCCTCTTCTTCAGTCTTCTGAGTACTAGAATTTTAAGTGTGTGCCGCCACGCCAAGCTCTGAAAATTCCTTTCCATTTTAATACATTGCTAGGCTTCTCTCCTAGCATTAACAAAATAAATTTTATTAGAATATTTGCCTACCATAGCTCTATCTATAGACAACATGTGTGCTTTATAGTAAGCAACTTCAAAGCATGTGTTAATAGAATCATCCAGGCTCTTGAGAATTGGTGAACTCTTCTTGTAAATTGATAGCGTGTCCTTTTATCCCTCAAGATCTTCTGATGTGGAGAGCAGATAAAATTTCGGAAGCATTTTCAAAGGATCACTTAAATTTCATCTATGCAGATTGTAGATGCTATTTATGTGCTTCCACTCAAACGTCTTTTGTATTCGATTAGTCCCGACCTCATTGCCCGTGCATTCTACTCCATGCATTAGTTTGCCACATGGTGATACTGAACAAACATGTAGCTACTAGTGAAGTAGATTTGCTTCTCAACTCATCAGACCAATTGAGAAGAGATAACTAAGGAGAAGAGAAAGTCAGAGGTTGCCCACCTCCTAAGGGTCTACTAAGGAGTCCCCAAAGAAGAATGACAGACTTCATCCTGGAACAACTTAAGCAATAGTGCTAACAATGGGTATACCCCCAGACATTTTACATGATGGCCTATTTATGCACCACAGTTTGAAATAAGAAAACCAAGCCATAAGTGGGCTAAAATCCTTTCTCTCTCTCCTCTGTTTGCTAACCACTATGGGTTATATGCAGAATTCTGATCCAGCATACTCCCTCCTTCATGATTTTTCCAGCACCAAAAGGCAAGAAAGACCATAGAGCAGAACATCGAAAACTGTGAGACAAAATACAGTCTCTCGGGTTTCTTGTCAAAGCAAAAAAAGTCAATGAAAACAGAAGAGCAACTAGAAGGTCAATGAGAAGACCAGAGCATCAAACTCCTATATAATCAAGACTTAGGAAAGCTCTATGGATCTAGATAATGAGGGGATGAGAATCAATGCGCGTCAGTTGACAATTATACCTGTGTTTACATTGGACAACCCAAGATTACAAATCTTAAAATGGAGACTCTAATTAAGGTGTAGGAAGTTAAGATGACTATGTGCTATGTAGGGGAGTCAATTATTTCAATCAGTGAAACAAAGA
Organism: Alexandromys fortis; assembly: GCF_014885135.2. Lineage (NCBI taxonomy): Eukaryota > Metazoa > Chordata > Mammalia > Rodentia > Cricetidae > Alexandromys > Alexandromys fortis. The sequence continues at coordinate 840,574 of NW_026067906.1, forward strand.
TGAGCACATGAGTAGAGGGAGGAAGGAAGTATGAATCAGAAGACGCCTCACACATCCCTTACACGAGCAATGAGTGATTCCTAGCAATGAGGCAATTATTTTTATTTTAAATTTGTATCAATTTTGTTATATTAAAATTTGCTATTAAAATATAATGTACAAAGAAAATTAATAAAGCATACTGACTAGACAATATGTTTTTGGCCAGTTTTATCCACACTGGGAATAAATATTTCATAATTATACTTTTCCTCTGACTAGCTCTATTGGTTGAGGGATCCATATTATCTTTCTAGATATCAAGTGTGTTTAAAATGAAGACATTAAGCAAAGATCTCAGGGGCTAACTGCAACCTAAGAATGACCCCAGACCCTTTTGCTTTTTCAGTTCCACCTCAAACCGAACAGGTCAGTTGGTTGATAGTTTCAGGCAGAAGAAGCTGGATGAGTTTTCCTTGATTAACTCATCTTGTTACAATTAACAACGACAAAAAGAAGAAGTTCCATAATTATTCTCGGCAAGTATCCAAAAATATGCCTCTCTACCCAGTTCCAATTAACAATGTGTGACTTGTTAAAGACAGATTTTGTTCACTTGAAGGTTTTAACAGCACCCGGTTTCAATTTAGTTCTCTTGGGAAAATATTTGGTGTGAGTTTAACTAACTTGACACATTCAACTAATTAATTTATCTAAAGGAAAATATTATATGAATCATAAACAAAGAACTGAAAATTGAAATTGTGCCAGAATTCAAGCTCATAGTCTACACTTAATTAGCCTTTGTTGTTTTGCTGCTGTTGTTTATTATTTTGGTGCTTATTTCTTTCCAATATGATTCTCAGAATAGTAGTATAGCACTTCTAGAATAAAAACTGAAAATTTATATGCACATATATGTATGCGCATAAGCATATATATGTACACATGTAAAAAATGAGCTCTTTATGTTTCTTCAGAGATTGACAGAACTTACAGAAATCTGAGTTTCAGAAGTGTGTGTTTAAATAGTAGAGATCAAATTGACAGGGCGGCCAACAAAAACGGAGACACTACTTTTGCCATGCCAAACCTGGAAAAGCACAGATGTGGAAGAAACGTTGATGTAGCCTCCTTGAATATTTGCCCAGAATTTTTTTTTTACAAAGCAAATAAATTTAACTTTTGGTGTGGGGATGTGTTAAACATTGGTTTGATATTTTTTTCTTTTTTTTTTTTTTTTGGTTTGATATTTTTTACCCTTTGGTGTGGCTATGTATTTAGTATTGCAGACTTCTTGGGGAATAGAAGTTGCTTGTGTTCTAACATGAAAGAATAAGACTTCCTCAAAGCTCAAGAGAACCAAACATGATGTGTGAGGGAAATGTAGGATGAGAAGCTTTTTAAAATTACAACACCCCTCTTTTCCACAGCTCTCACTGGTATTGCCATGGATAGAAAAATGATTGACCAACCAGTAATTATTAGAAGACAGCAAACAGAAATGTCATTTTTCAGTCCAAATGTAAGGCAGGGAATACCCTAGCATATCACAGATATCTCCATGTTTTTCCATAGCTGGACTTATTACAAAGACTGTTACTACTGTGTGCTCAATTCAAGCCTATCATCAGCATGCATTAGTAGACCTTTGATTTTAGTAGCAGGATGTATATGTTCTCTTTGTTAGGGACATAGGAGCATCCTGCAAGCCAGCATGACCTTAAAGTCTTCACTCAATGTGAATGCTTGCATCTCCTTCAGCATGTGGAACAAACACTGCCACCCAGTGCTGTTTCTTTCTCATGTAGCGTGATCAAGATGAAGGCATGAAGATAGCATACTATCTTGAAGATGTGGAAGGTAACTCACATGGTTTCCAGTTCCTTCCAACTCTGTTGTGGTGAGACTATACACGTGTTGTTTATACTGAGAAGACAAGCTACTTCTGGTCATGATTCTGGTCCTGGATCCCCCAATTGTATAAGAAATGAATTTATTCACTAAATAAGTGGTTATGAAATATGTCCCGAGACTATTGATTTCTTCCAAAAAATTTCATGAAAGATTTTATAACAACTCTAGCACCATATTTATGGGAGGGACAAGACTTTTGAATTAAGAGAAGGCATTCAAGAATCTTTACCCCAGTGTTATTTTTTAAGAATGGCATTAATTCTGTCTCTTTCCAAGACACAATTTTGTTTGTACTTATTATTTTCCCAGGTTGTGGGGGCATGAGAATTTATAGTTCTCCTTAATTGTTCTGATGGCCCCCAAAAAATCCCAAAAACTGTAGACAGAGGAAGTAATAAAACAGTTCTGTGGCTGAGTAAATATCATTGTTTCTAAGTATTCCTTTAGCTCAGTGGATAAGTACAGAGCTCAAGGGGCTGACTGTAAGCTGAATCTAGATGAGGAACTATGAGCTGGCTCCATATTTTCTCATTCCAACAGTGAGTTTTCTGGTAAGCGTCTAATTCATTTTATGTCCTATGGGAACTCAATAATTTTAAGTGTGAATACATATTAATAAACTAAATTATTGTACCCTCTGTTTTTTTAATCAATCATTCATATATATGTGTTTATATGTATATATACATATATAGGCATTACATGTATATAATAGATATGTACCAATTGTGTTAGTTAATTTTCTCATCTCTATATTCAGATTTCTGGCAAAAATCAACATAATGGAGAAAAGGTTGATTTTAGTCCACAGTGTGAGGCTATACTCTATCATACCAGAAAAAGCACTATTGGAATGACAGCTATGAGTATCGTGGCAGGAAGATGAGGCTGCATGTTCACATTTTGGTAGGACCAGAAAGCAGAAAGAGGTGGGCGCAGGGGCTCTACTCCCTTTCTCCTGCTTCTTTTTATTCCATCCATATTCTCAGCCCATAAAGTGTGGATTTAGGGCAATTTTTCTCCCATCAGTTACTCCTCTCTGGCAACATCCTCACAGACACACCCAGAAACATGTCTCCTGCATGATTCTAAGTCTACCCAGCTTAATGATAAAGGTTATAGTCAACCCAATATAGAGCTCTTTTTCTAGTCTCTCTTTTGTTGCATTACTTCTTTACCTAACTTCCCATCAATAGTATTGTTGTCATTGAATAAGAATGGCCACCATAGGCTCATCTATCAGAATGCTTTGTTGTGAACATGTCACACTATTTGAGAAGGATTAAGAGGTGTGGCCTTATTCCTGGTCTTAGGTCATTAATCCAGCCTTCAAGATTAAAAATATTAGCTGTGATAATAACAGGCCTTCTTTACCATGTTGAATAAACAGATATTATTTCCAAAATGCTGAGAACTTTATTCTTAAAAATAGAGACTGGTTTTGGATCTTTGTCTAGTGCCTTTTCTCTGTATAATGAGATTTTAAAATTTTGTTGATATAGTTAATAGAATAACCCACATTAACTTTTCTCAGGTCTTAGGTTACTGCTTCTAAACTGAGATAAACTGCTAGGCTATTCTGCATTACCCATTAATTACCTTTCTGGTTATCCAATCTCTTTATATTTTACTAAGAGCTTGTCTTAATTAGGGTTTCTATTTCTGGGGTAACTACCATGACCACAAGCAATTTGAGGAGGAAAGGGTTTATTTCATCTTACAGTTCACAGGTTATCATTGAGGGAAGTCAAAGTAGGAACCCAGAGGCAGGACCTGAAGCAGAGATCATGGAGGAGTGCAGTTTATTGGCCTGATTCTCCTAGCCTACTCAATTTGTTTCATTATATATGCTGGGGCTTTCACCCATGGGTAGAACCTTGGGCTTGTGCCTCCCACATCAACTATCAATCCAGAAAATGCCCAAAGAGTTGCCTACAGGCTGGTGTTTTAATGGCATTTTCTCAATTGTAGCAGCCTTCTTTCAGATAGCTCTAGTTTGTATCAAATTGACAAAAAGAAAAAAAAAAGAAAAAGAAAGAAAGGAGGGAAGAAAGAAAAAGTGAAGCCAGCTCAGAACTTTTAAACCTTTGTTCATGAGAGATATTATGTTTCCTTTTAAAATGTTACGTTGTCTTGAATTTGCTATTAGACTAGTAGTAGCTTCATCAGACTTATGAAGTTTTCTTCTTCCAAAATATCCTAGTATAATTTGCAGAAAATATATATTATTTTTCTTACATGTTCAATAGGCTTATCAAGTAGAGTTATATGGACTTGAGATGTTCTTTCCTTAATAAATACATGATTACTCGTATTATTTGAAAAGTTTGAATTATGCTATAATACTCCCTAATGGATGCACTGACTTTTGAAGACAACTGGCAAAAGGAACTCTGTAAGACGAGAGATATTTGGTAGAAGAAAGAGAAAGGCAAGATGAATAGAGCAAGATCATGCAACAAGCATTTTTTTTTATTTACTCCTGAATTGTGACGGTGGAAGCAGTGCGCCTAAGGTTTTTTTTTAATTTTCTTATATGTACAATATAGGTTTTTAATCAAAGTATTCATTACACTTATCACATAAACGTTATAAAATTAGAGACATGAAGGTTAGTAAAATAAATATTTCATATTAGTACTGGTATATTCAAGATAATATAAATTTTTAAAAATTAAATATGCGTTTGTTCACAAACTCATTTATAAACTCATGAAATTGGTTTCTTCCCATGTTCAAGGACTTAAGTTACTCTCAAAGCCCATTTGCTCAAAGTATTTCATGGGCAAGAACCTACTGAAAGCCTTGGAAATTTAGCACTGAAATAGAAAGAGGAAGAAAACAAGTAGGTGACTATCAAAATATCTACAAGTTCTCTTTTGTCTTAAAGTGTAATAAACAGGAGACCAGATGATATGAAGGCTAATCTCTGGATACCTTAGGCTAGGAGCTCAGGAATGTGTTAACATGGGATTCAAGCAGAAACGGTACTGATCGGATGGAACTTTACACAGGCAGATTCACAGGGAAAATTTTATGTAAAAAGAACAACTTGGGAATAACATAGCTTGATGGGACAAACAGCCTGAGGAGCTCTGAAGTCAGGGAGACTGGAGCAGACGGAAGGAGCACAGCCTGAAGAAAAGGAAGGCAGTATGGTCAACACAGAAGGCATGGTAGTGATGGTATACGGCTTCTTCACTTAAGACAATGCTCAGATGCAGAATCCAGCTACCCCGGAAGCAGGTGATTGGGCTCATCCTGTTTTGTATTAGGATGACGGTAACAGATGGCTACACTGTGAACACAGGCAGGCACAATGTTGGGTGTGACACTCACAGAAGGAATGTATCTCTGGGCACTGGGATGGTGTTAAACATTGTTTCTAAAAAGCCTCTCGAGATCGTTGCCAGCGTTTTTCTAATATATATTTGTCAACACCGCTGTTGTTCATTTTTCCTGTAAAGATGCAAAGATGCTGGGGTCTGGACAGTTTGGCTTGAAGTTAGCAGATATTGAACCCTGTTGCTGCCTGAATTGCCTGAAGCAAAGGACAGCCAGCGGGATCGTCTAGGTGCCAGCACCACCCATCTTCAACATTGTGTGTCCCTTAAGACAGCTCCGCAGAGACTGTAGCTGGTTGCCCTGGTTCCCGGAAGCACAACATAGCCAGGCCTGCTTGAAACAGTTTATAGCAGATGTCTGTCTCACCGTTACGAGCCAGGATGAACTCTGGGTGATCTTGCAACTTGAGCGGGGAGGGCACTTCCACCTCTGTAAGAGGTGCTAAGAGGCAAGGCTTTATTAGCTCAAGCAAGTGGCTGTGATTGGTCCAAACACCTGATCCACCTGACCAGTCTGTTTGGGCTGACCCATGCCGCCCACCTGTGCTTGCTCTCTTATTGTCCCTCCAACCCTCTTTCTTGCTTGCTTTTGGAAGTGCAGCCGAGCTGGTAGCAAAAAAAAAAAAGAAGCAGCGGAGGTAAGAGATGTGGTGGCTCAGGAGGTGACAGCTAAACAAGACCTAGAAGCCTCAGGGGGCTGCCAGAGGCTCCTGCCTATCTACAATATCCTCTGCTAGGCTTCTCAACAGCCTAGCTTGCGCCTGGAGCTCAGGTTTCCAACTTCGTTTTTTCTTCCAAGCATAGAGCATGATCAGTTGATAATTTTTGGTGGTGGATCGTGTGTAACGGGACTGTCTACCATGCTGAGCTCCCATTAGAAAATGCCTGAGTGATCCTGGGTATGCTTAGTCCCCATTTCCCAATTGTCCCCCGCAGGCTCTGGATCTCAAGGGTGGCGATCCTCACACCCAAACTCATTTGTAGCATAAGTAGGCCAGTCAGTTGCGGAAAGGCTTAAACAGACAGTAGCCTGACAACCAGAGAAGTAGCCAAGCAGGTCAAGAATAGCCACCGAGAAGGGAGAAAGGCAGCAAGAACATGGTAGCTGGAAGAGAGGACCATACAGAGCTTGTTCACCAGGAGAGTTCCAGAGAGCTCTCAAGGTGCCAACAGTCTCAGATCCCAGGCTGAAAACTGAAACATCAGTCAACTTTCAAGAACTAAAGGTCCCCATCCCCGAGACTTGCTGAGGGACACTAGAGAGGGATACTTCTCCAGTGTCCTCTAGAGAGGAATCTTCTGACAGCTGACTGCCACTGCTCACGGCTATCAAATGAGAGCGGTTAAACACCATCAGTTGAAGGACTTCTTGTCTACCTGTGATTGCTCTGCAGGCAGAGCAGAATAACCCTCAGCCAGCTCACTGGTGACAGACTGATTCTGGGACTGGGAACAGCTCCCTGTAGTAGAGTCAAACCGTTCTTGGCAGCAGCAATGGTGTGTAATCATGTGGTCATTTCATAAGAGAGAGAGGGGGAAAAAAAGACCAAATCAGAAGGTTTGTGGGAAAGAAAACTAAAACTTATGTGAATTATAGATTCCAGTAGAAATAGTAAATGTGCATCTGTCTATGTAAACCCGGAGTAGGGGGGTCATTCATTAACTCACCTATTTATTTTAAAACCTGTAAAAACCTCTTACATGATAGGTAACCATGTTGGTAATGAAGTTACAGATATAAAGGAAATCTAAGATTGTTTCTCAGTTAAACATGGCTCTCATACATGCATATAAACATAGCTTGATCATACTCACCCCTCCCTTGTTTCTGCCTCCCTCTACTTCTTCTTCTTCTTCTTCTTCTTCTTCTTCTTCTTCTTCTTCTTCTTCTTCTTCTTCTTCTTCTTCTTCTTCTTCTTCTTCTTCTTCTAACTTTTTCTGAATAATTCTGCATCTGCTTTCATGCCTTTTCTTTCCTAGAGTCTAGACTATCTCTAGAGTATGCTAAGAGAAAGCCTGTGATATTTACCTTTGTGAGTCTGGCTTAGTACACTTAGCATAATGATCTATCTCTAGTTCCATTCATTCTCCTGCAAATGTCTCTGCTCCATTCTTCTTTATGGGTGATAAAACTCATTATTTTGTACAACTAATATACACTAATAAACATCATGTGTGTTTTATACTGGTAAGATATAAAAATAAATGCATAATTATTTGACTGTGCAGTAAACACCAGCAGCAGCAAAAGGAAGAAATCATTTTAAACATCAGATGGTGGCATGTTCATTTCTCTGAAGGGACTTCAAAAAGGGAACAAAATGACATTTTCAGAGTTGCTAAAAAAATTTGCGGGTTTCATCTCTAGTAAGTATATGATGATGCCAAGTTACTGGAGTAAGATTGTGGAAATAATCCTGTAAGGTGCATGAGATCTTTGACATCTAAATTTCCTGTCTTCAGGAAGGAAGTCCCTACAGGGGATGAACTCCCAATATGGACAGAAAAAAAAGAGCTGATGGGTCGCTGAGAGTAGACATACCTCATACCTTGCGTTGTTTTTCTGATAAATTTTATCATCTTTTGGGGAATAACATAATCCAATGAGCAATTCAATGGACATCAATTTCCTCTCCTTTGTAGTAAGGAGGCTGCTTGGTCATTCCTGGCTGCTTGACTATCTTAGACCCAAAATAATCACACAGAAATTAAATCACTGTTTGGCCCATTAGCTCTAGATTCTTATTGGCTGGCCCTTATATCAATTTAACCCATTCTATTAATCTGTATATCCAGATTACTGTGGCTTACCTGGTAAAGTTCTCAGCATCTGTCTCCAGTGGCTCCATGGCTTCTCTCTGGACTCCACCCTTTTTTCTCCCACCATTCAGTTTAGTTTTCCCTGCCTAGTTCTGTTCCCCTATAGCTCTGCTATAGACCAGAAACAGTTTCTTTATTCATTCACTGCTAATCAGAGCATACAGAGGGAAATCCCACAGCACTCCATCTCTTTTAATATTATCTAGGTGGGATAGGCTTTTCTAAGGTGTGTTTGAAAATAGCACGAGGTGCTCATATCTTCTAGGCAGTTTCCTGGCAACAAAATACATATCAACTCTTATTTTCAAATGTTTGCTGCTGTTATTACAGACTCTACTTAATTAAGAACTTTGTTGACTTCTTGTCCTAAGTCTTTCTTTATTTCCTCACATGGAACCTTGGAACCAGCAGAAAAACCGTTTGACACCAGAAGTTTAATTGTTTCTTGTGACCTTCTGGGAAGTATGAAACAGGATGGGGCGTGGGGGAGAGAATGAGTGATTGGATAGATAATCTCCCAATCACACTGGTTATTTGCTCTCAGTACAGAAATAACAATGAGACTATTGAGCAGGCAGGAGTGGTGTGCTGCCAGATTCTCTCTCTCTCTCTCTCTCTCTCTCTCTCTCTCTCTCTCTCTCTCTCTCTCTCTCTCTTTCTCTCTCCATTCCTATTTGTGTATATGGATGTGTATGTATGTACCATGGAGAACATGTGGAGGTCAAAGGACAGGCTCAGGTGTCATTTGTCCCCCTTCAACTTGTTTAAGACAGGGTATCTTATTCCCTGCTGCACACTCCAGGCCTGTGCATTTTCATGGATGCCCTTCTGTGTGCATGCATGCGTGCATGTGTGCGTGTGTGTGTGTGTGTGTGTGTGTGTGTGTGTGTGTGTGTGTACTGTTCACCTTGTGTATTGAGACACAGTCTCTCCTTGAATCCATGCTCACCCAACCGGTTAGGTTGGTTGGCCAGTAAAACCTAGAGCTCACCTGTCTCTGCCTCCTGAAAATAGAGATTATAAATTCAGGCTTCAATACATAGTTTTACATCATTCCAAGGATTGAACTCAGGTCCTTCTCCTTGTGTGGCAAGTACATTGCTGACTGAGGCATCTACCCAGCCCTCAATTCTCTTCTTATTGCATCTTCCTTGGGACTGGGGGTTGTTCTTGTGAACATATTAGTCCTTCCCACACTAAGATGATAACATTTAGGAGCACCCTCCTTTCCATCCCTTCTTGTTCTTGGTTTTTGCAGTGGTGATCCTTCAAGTTTTGATGGGAGCCTTCTCTTTTGGCATCAGCTCCTACAAATTTGGTATCAGTGAGGTGCTGGCCTACAGCTTCATTCTTCCATTTGGAATATTATATCATTTGAGATTACTAGGCTACTTTCCTTATAAAAATATGTCATCTCAATATCAATTTTAAAATAGCTTAATGGGTCTTGGTTATACTTCTGCTCCTTGGGCTGACATTTATTAAAATATGAGTGTACTGAGGAAAATTGGCAAAATTAGCTATAGTCCAGTGGTAGTTACTTTTATCCTCCAAAATATGGAATTTCTTATGTGTGTGTGTATATATATGTGTTTGTATATGTAGGTGCATCTGTATGCACATGGAGGCCAAGGGTGGATATTGAGTGGCTTCTCCAATTATTTCCCCACCTTATTTGGTGAGACAACATCTCTCACTGACCTATATATAGCTCACTGAGTGGGCTACACTGATGGCCATTAAGATATGTTGGTTCTGTGGGAGCCTAGGCAGTTTGGATTGCTCTTTGGGCTGACGAGGGAGGGGGACTTGACTGGGGGAGGGAGAGGGAAAGGGGAGGCGGCGGTGGGGAAGAGACAGAAATCTTTAATTAATTAATAAAGAAATAAATAAATTAAAAAAAGATATGAGGGTCTCTTGTCTCTACCTCTCCAGCACTGAGATTACACACATGTGTCTCTGCACCTGGCTTTTTCTTTGGCTTCTGGGATCAGGCCCAGGTCCTCATGCTTGCACAGTGAACCATTAAAGACTGAACCATCTCCTCAGTCCCCAAGTGCATGGATCTCAAAGCTGAGTGTGGCAAGTTCTGTGCTATTTCTATCACATGGGTCTCCACTCTGTAGTCTCATAGGGCACACATACAGGCACACTTATGCGTGTTCCACTTTTACAGATACAGTGGATTTCTTTGTTGCTCTTTGTCTCCATCCTGTACTGCAGAGAGACTGCAATTCTCTTTGCCTCTGATGGAAATGTGCTCCTGTGTGCGGGGAAGCACTTCACTGTCTGATAAGCAAGCGCTTCGGTGATAGCACCCTCGGAGTTGTCAGGGAGAAAGAGAGGGAGATTGGCTTCTGGAAATGGAATCAATGGTAAGTGAAGTGATGCCTTCAAAACCATCTTCTCCTGCTTGACATTGATCCTTCCTCCACATGCCAGCTCATTATCTTGTGGGCAGAGGAGAATTGTGTCAATATGATTCGTGGCAGTTTTACAAGAGGGAGTGGGAAGGTGAGGCTATTTAGTATAAGGCTTTGAGTGGCAGAGGGTCTGTAGCCTGTAATGATATGAGATGCTCAGAGAAAAAGAAAAGTATTTATGGGCTAAAAGTACATCTAAATGTCAGGGAGATTATCCTAAAAAAAATGCAAAGAAGCCCCACAGTGTGGGATTCTAGGCCAGGCTAGTATTTAAAAGAACAGGCATTGAGAACATGGTATTTCTCAGCTCCTCCTTTGGTCTACCCTGCAATGTGAAGATAATTTAATTCCCTTTGGGGTCTTTGTAGTGCTTTGGTGCATTTCCAAGGGCAGATTAAAGACAATTGTTGGGCTGTGGAATGCATCACAGTTACTCAAGTCAGGGCCCAGTAATTGGTACAAATGAAGGAATGCATTTACTCTAAGAAGGTCCCAAGATCAAAAAGGTCTAATGAAATTGTCTTAAAAGGATTCTTCACATCATTTTAAAAGTATCTGTAACCCTGTCAGCTCACACTGAAAGTTTCCTTCAGCTTTCTGGAGAGATAAGTACAGACACTTATTTTTGTTAAAACCCACACCCTCTACCACACAGGTTTGTGTGTGTTTCCCAGTGGCTGTTCCTTTCAGACTTTCTGCATTGATGCTTCAGATACTATAGTATGAATAGAGCAAGAAGCTAGGTGTGATGTGGTATTTCCCCTCTGAATGCTGTGAATATTTTTTTTTTACCATTGGTTAATAATGCAGCTGCTTTGACCTATGGCAGGGCAGAATATAAATAGGTAAAAAAAAAAAAAAAAAAACCTAAATTGAATGCAGAGAAAGAAGGCAGAACCAGGGAGACACCATGTAGCTGCCAAAGGAGAAAGATGCCAGGATCTTACTGGTAAGCCACAGCCTCATGGTAATACATAGGTTAGTAGAAATGGGTTAATTTAAGATATAAGAGTTAGCTAGGAATTCACCTGAGCTGTTGGCCAAACAGTGTTGTAATTAATATTTTCTGTGTGATTATTCAGGTCTGTGTGGCCAGAAAATGAAAGTGCAGTCTCCATTTATATAGGTGGCATATGGAACAAAGAATTTTCTCTACTAAGGAGAGCATACTAAGTAGTCAAAAAAAAAAAAAAAAACTCTTTGCAGTACAGCACATTCTGATAGCAATGAAAAAAATTCTCCCTTACCCATTATATCTCTCATCTTTTCTATAATTTCCTTCATTCTCTGATTTGTATTCTCCAGGTCTATGATCTCACTCTCAGCAAACATTTCTGTTTACTCTCTTAATGGGGCCTTCTTGAAGAATAAATGCCACACTTCCTCATCCCTGAGTGTTCTCTACCTACTGCGACCTACATCTTGCAATGTTCTACTGAAAGGGGTTATCAGTGAAATCAGCAATGAGTTGATCTCAAAGTTGAATTTTGAAAGACAGGCTATGTGAGGAAAATGTCCTTCAACTTCTGTTCCCCTTTCCTCCACTTCCCAAATACTGAGGTTACAGCATTTGATGCCACACTGAGTTTACAAAGATGCTAGAGATCCAACTGAGGATGCATGCTAAGTGAACACCCTGCACTCATGCCCTAGGCCACAGCATGCACACTGATCCAGTATTCTCTAACTCAAGATACTGAATCCCAAGAACATATGATATACTTCATTATTCCTTTCTCTTCTATATCCTTTGAATCCAACTTTCTATTATTTAGACATTTCTTTTTCATCCTTATACTCAGGCATTATATTTCTGTTTACTCTGGGCTTCATTGATCGTTTGGGGTACAAGTGAAGTAGGACCTGTTCTTGTCTGGAAGTATCCTCAGATGATCGCAGATAAGCAACACCTGGATATTTGAATGTCCTCTCCTCTCCCTTCTTTTAAGTCTGGTGAAACCCTATGTTGCCACTCCCTCAAGAATAAAAATTTTAATTCCGCAGCAGCATATGTCAATGTTACTAATATTTTAACTGCAGTTTAAAAAATGATAGGCAAGGTGCGGCACTAAGCAATGTCTCTAATGGGTTGTTTTCCCTCTTATTTTAGGACTTTTTTTCATAATGGTAATGTTTGTAAACATACATAAAAACATTGTCAAAACAAGGCATTTTAAAAATGACTAAAAAGACATTGCTACAAAAATCTTAGGGAAACAAAGCTCCAGAATGGTGGGAAATTGTACTGTAGTGAGATTTCAACTTTGAATCATTATTACTTTTTAAGATATTAGTTCTTTTGGGAACTTTGTATAATGTTTTTTGATCATGGTACCTCACACAGCCCTTCCCAGATCCATGCCTCTTTCCCTGTCCACCCACCTTCATGTCCTTCTAAAAGAAATCAAGACCAATGTGTTTTTTCCAGATATTATTGGATGGGTGGCTTTTTATCAGAGAACAGTTGACTAACCAGGGGCTGCACTTTTAGAGAGAACTGACAGACTCCCTTCTAGAAGTTAATAATGGCCAGTGACTCGAAGGCTAGGGGAGGAATTTTGTACCCAGTTTTCTTCTCTGTGCTAGAAATTGGCCAGGCTTGGGCTTGAACAGGTCATGGGGTGATGTGGGAGTCCCATCTGTGTGCTGTGAATCAAGAACCCATTAATGAATAAAGAAACTGCTCTGGACCTATAGCAAGGCAGAACTTAGGTAGGCAGGGAAAGCTAAATGGAATGCTGGAAGAAAAGGAGGCAGAGTCGGAAAGATGCTATGGAGCCACAGCCAGAGTCAGACATACCGAAACTTTTCCGGTAAGCCACTGCCATGTGGCAATACATAGATTAATGGAGATGGGTTAAATTAATATGTAAGAGTTAGCCAATAAGAAGCTAGAGCTAATGGGCCAAGCAGTGATTTAATTAATAGTTTCTGTATGATTATTTTGGGTCTAAGTTAGTTGGGCAGCCTGGAAAAACAAGCATTCCTTCTCCAACAATGTGCATGCTGTCACAGCTGACCCAAATTCATATGCACAGCCAACTCGCTATATCCTGAACACACTGTTTTCTTATAACCACCCACTGCCTCTGGCTCTTACACTCTTTACTCACCCTCTTTTGCAATGATACCTGGTCCTCTGAAGGGCATGTTACAGTGTTCTTGTTCTATTCCTAGATGAAATTTTGCAGTCTCCTTCCTTTCTTTCTTTCTTTCTTTCTTTCTTTCTTTCTTTCTTTCTTTCTTTTTTTTACATCTTAGCCAGTTGTGAGTGTCTGTATTAATCACAATTCACTACTAAAAAATGGAAGCTTCTCTGGGAAGCATTGAGAGATGTATTAATCTATGACTATTGTAAGTCATTTGGAGTTGGTTTAATATTAGTAAAATAATAGTAATAGGTTCTTCTCTAGGGTCCATGACCTGTTTAGCCATAGGTTCTTTGCCCAAAATCAGGATGCCGAGTTATGAATTCATCCTATGAAGAGACACTTTATTCTAATCAGAAAGTAGTTGGTTACTCTCATGATGCTTGTGCCACTATTGTGCCAGGGGTCAGGTCTTCTCATTATAGCTTACAGGGCTCACAACTGGGTGAGGCTGATAATTGCTTGCTTCCCTCAATAGCATGCATAGCACCTGCAGGCACTTTGAAAGCTCGTCAGCAGGGATGACGCTTCCAGATCCATATTAGAATGATTCTTTGTGCTCTGTTACTAAATTATGTGATGTCTTCAACAATAGGCTCTTAGCTTCAAGTGCTAGGAACTAACAAAGAGTACCTACAATAGTTGGAGGTAAACGGTGTATCAATAGCTAATTACTTTAAAAGAAGTAACCCGTTCCTAGCATGGAACTTCTTATTTGTTAGTCTCTGATGTCCAGTGGAGACATTGTTGACTCACTATAGAGTAACACCATTATACTCATAGTATATATTAATTAAAATGTATAACATATGCAATAATTTAAGAATATGTAATTTTTCTTTTCAGGAAGTTTAAAATGCACCATATTTTCCTATCACCTTTAAAAAGGGGTCTTTACATATTGGAGGCACTATTGGGAGGTATAAATAACCTTCAATTCTTTTTTCTTTGCCATTTTAATACTTTTTAATTGCCCAGTACATATTCACACTGATGTACAGTGAATCTCCAAAAACTTTTCATCAAACCTAAAATTCTATATACATGAAATTAACAGGACTTACACAGCAACATAGCACAGCTAACACAACATGACATGACTTGGCACAAGCTCCCCATTTCCCCCTTCTCCTCTAGCCCTGGCGGGCAACCACTTTATTACCCTGTTCTGATTCTACCACAAGAAGTTTGTCCAGTTAGCATAGCAAGCAAAATGTTTTGTATCTGAAAGTTTCCTTCAATGGTTTTGATATTCTATGTGATATTTCAAGAATTCAAACTTTATGTGAAGGTAATTATGATTTGACGGAATGTAGTCTGTAGATAGTGTATTCTGATTAATATAGTCAGCAGAGGTGCAAGCTCAGACATTCTAATGCTTTCTTTACACAATCAAGACAAGGAAGACAGTGATCTTAAAGTCCATTCGGTGGGTATGGGGATAAATCTCTGCCTTGCAGTTAAATTTGTGTGACTTTCAGGCCACAGACATACCACTTTACACCTTAGTTTTCTATGACATTAAACATGCCAACACACACCCTTGTAAAGAGCACATTATATGCTCAGAGTGCTCTTGAAATGAAATATGAATGTTAAAATTCAGCTATACTGCTGGTGATCTGGCACACACACATTGCTTCATTGTTCTCACAGAACAAAATCATAGACTTGTATTGTAGAACCGAATTAACCATTGTACTGCATTACTATTCTAAATCATTTGATGCAATCATCTGTTAGATCTTCGGTGGGATTTGTTTCCTCCCGGATTTCTACCAGCTTGGATACCCCCTTCTCTCTACTCAATGAGCAAAGAAGTGCCTACGTATTCTTTGTTACTGTTGACAGAAGGGACTGGAACCTCTGTCTCTCCATTCAAAGATTTATTTCACTGATTTAACTCTGTGGTTAAAAGATGTTTGGAATCAGTGAGTATTTAGACATTCATTGTTTATGAGCAATGTCTTGAACGGACTGCTTGCTGTGTTGAAGAAAGAGTCATCCCATTAAAATATCTTCAAAACATGATAGTCACTTACCCGTGGCTAGAAATAGTCTTTGGCCCTTATAAAATTTGCCCCCGACTGATTCAGGGTGGTTTATTTTGGAAGGCTCCTTCATAGAACCCACAAAATCTTTTAAAACGAAGCTCACAGGGCCTGTTTACCAGTAAAACTACCACATACGTTCAACTAGCAAATGTTGGTGAATGCGGAGCCAGAAGGCTCTCTGCAGGTATGGCTTTCAGCAGGCTGTAAAATACTTAAACAGATGGGACATTGTTATTAACACGGGCAATATATTTTCATTGTATTAGGGTTGAAAGCGATTTTCCAGATAATGGCTTAGACAAATGTTTGGGGGAGTCTGTCCAGTTAATCTACAAAAAAATATGGCCAGGCTTTCAGGAGAATTCCACTTTTATTGAATGTTTTTTGATTAAATATTTAAGTCCTGTGAACTTCTTGCCACAGCACTGAAGAACCCCTGTTAATTTTCAGACTTCCAGCTATCACGTTATTTAGCACCATAGTGACCACCGGAAATCTATTTTAAGCCAAATAGTCACACATCTTATTATATGCTAGGTGATTCATTAAAAAGAAGTAATGAGGTCTTTTTACATTTCCATAGGCCTCATGAAGGGAAGGCCAAAGGGTTATTTGAGAATTATTAGATGGCATATTTGTAGCAGAAACCCAACCATCAGGTGGATTGTCCACCCCTCAAAGGTACAAAATAGTACAAAATAGTAATGTCATCTATTTATTCCACTGGAAAATTGTCTCTTATATAGCAGTAATTGTGCTAGACATTGGGCATACACACGCGTGCATACACACACACACGCACACACGCATGCGCACACACACACACAAGAAAAGAAAAAAGAAGAGAGAAGTCACAAAGACAAGAAAATAACTGAAATTTTAAGAGTGCACTTTAAATTGCTCTACTAGGGCCATTGTGGGGCTATAATATCTAACAGCTGTGTGGCCTAGATAAGTCAGTTATTCCATCGCAGCTACAATTCAGAGAAAGGTTATTAATAAGCCACACCTTCAGAGTTACTGGGAGAGTTAAATGAAATATGGCGGCTGGATTCAAATAGAATTTCTGGATAGGGAAAAGAGCAAGCAACCAAATAAACCAAGAAACAAGAAAAATACGATCTGGAAAAATTGTGAGTTCACAGGCTCTAGGGCACCCTTCTGCAATTTCCTCAACTGATAACTACCTTAGGTACTATTGTTTTACACTGATTTTACTATTTCCCATGTTCCTTGAGCCCTCAAAGTTGCCCCATTTCTGTCTGCTGAAGACAGATAGCCTTCTAGACATCAGGCTTGGCAAAGAGACCCCAGCTGAGCTGCAGGCCTTATTGATCTTGAGAGTCACTCTCATGAATAGGGCATGTCGCTTTCAGTGACAGCAACTGGAAGGTAGCTACTGTACTCAATGAGGAATTCTCCAAGAGGCAAAATGCAGACACAGAATTAAAAGGGAGTTAAAACACTGAGAAAACATTGATGAAAACCTGATGAGGGCTCAGGAACTAAAGATGCTCTGTATGGATTATTTATGTTTCTACTTTACCTTGCATGAGCATTCACAGGATGAGGATAATGTGTGGACCTGTCGACATGCGGACTCTAACATCCCTACGTTCAGCCCGCAGGGACTGAGATCTCATACAAATCATATCACAGGGAAAGAATTAGCTTTTGGTGTTACCAGCTACGAGGTATTTTACTACAGTGTTTACAGCAGTTTGAGGAAGTGAGAGTCATGCAAATTACATAGTTTAGGTATTTGGTATTGAATAGCATGAATTCCTATACTAAATATTGGTTTCATTTAAAATAGATACCTATCTGCAATAGTTAAGATATATTCTTGGTTTGTGTGAAGCAAAACATCTCAAATTTTCATTCTCTATGTTTGTAATGATTCAGTGGTTTTCTGACTAAGCATTGATTAAACATACGACTTCTATTTTTACTTCTAAAAAAGGTAAAAGAAAGTAAAAAATGGTGTACACACACAGAGAGACTCAAGAGGGGATACCATTAGATTCCTATGTCTGCCATTTGTAGTAAATGGAAAGTGCTTTGATTTGTTGATAGAATTGACAAAATTGCAAGTTTTCTGACTGGAGAAAAAAAAGCAAGAAGTGTAGTTGAATCTCTTTCCAGCACTCTAGATGCTCTCTTGAAGAGAGTTACCTCCCAAAGCAGGAAAAGAGGTGGTAGTATCTTTCTAGAGACAGGTAAGATATTGGGTACCAACCCTGAGCAAGCAGTTCCAGTCACTGTAAGTTTATCAGAGGACTACAGTGTATTCTCAATCAGAATAAGAGGCTATGGGTTCAAGGGCAGACTATAGAGCATACAAGTCTCAAATTGAACACAGAAGATATCTTGGTTAGGTTTCTATTGCTGTGACAAAACACTATGACCAAAACATAGTTATAAAAGAAAACATTTAATTGGCTCACAGTATCAGAGGGTTAGAGTCTATGATGGTGGAGCAAAGACATGGTAGTAGAAATAGCTGAGAGTTTATATCTTGATCCACAGTTGTGAGGCCAAGAAAGAGCATACTTTTTTTAAAACGTGAAAACCCTCCTCCAGTGCCCACAGTGACACATCTCCTCCAACAAGGCCACAACTCTTCCCAAATAGCCCTATCAATTGGGGACTAAGTATTCAAACATGTGAGCCTATGGGGATCATTCTCATTCAAGCCCCCTTAGAGGATTAAAGCAAAACTACCCTCTGCAAACTGTATCGCAGCTAGCTCCTTGATACTGTTTGACAAAATGGGGCATTGATGACTTTAAGGGGAAGTAAGCATCTTGGATGTGAGATATTTGATTCTCAAATCACAGATAAAAGACATCTCTTGACTGCAAACCTCAATCTGCCCTTAAGTTTTTCTGTTTTTAAAATTAGTGACCATACACTATCCTTGCTCTAAGGAAAACTTCTTCCCATGAACCATATCCCCTGAAGATCAAAGAGAAGAATTTAAAAAGGAACTCACAAAATGGAATAAAAAGAACAGATGAATCCTAAATTAAAACTGTGATTTATATTCTCTAATTATTATCAGGCAATAATTCTCAGCCATGGCATCCAATAAGGGCATATTAAAGAGGAACTGTCTGTTCAGTCATATATAGCTATTAAAAACCGGAAACAGTAAAATCAAAATAGCATATGTATCAGAGGAGCTGAATAATAAAGCTCAGGCAGACTCAGAAATCACAGGATATGACAAGACAAAAACTAGGCCAGGTTTCAAAAGGCAAGCATATCAGTATATCAGCCCATTAGATCCAGACACTGACCAAAAATATTTCTAAATGGTAGGTGGAGACAAGTAAAACACGGGGAAATAGAATACAAATAAACAAGAAAAAAATTCAAAACTGAAGCAGCTAGCTTTAGATTAAAACTATTACCAGATACCTAGCACAATTGGTCTTAAAAGTTCTCAGGATAAAACCCATTGCTATAAGACTTTAAATCTCTGATAGTAGTAAACCCAGCTATTATATAACAAAAAATAACTCAAAGATGAAGGACAAAATTTAGAATTACATTGAGTTTCTCAAAAGAAATAGTCCTACTCAGAACATAAGGAATCTTTTTTTTTAAATACTTATTTATTTATTATGTATACAATATTCTGTCTGTGTATATGTCTGCAAGCCAGAAGAGGGCACCAGACCTCATTACAGATGGTTATGAGCCACCATGTGGTTGCTGGGAATTGAACTTATGACCTTTGGAAGAGCAGGCAATGCTCTTAACCACTGAGCCATCTCTCCAGCCCCATAAGGAATCTTTTATGATGAAAAACTGAACCCTGAAAAGTCAGAAAAAAATGATGTTGTAAGGAAGGAAGAAAGATAAAAGAAGACCTTGAAATGAACAGAAGACCTTGAAATGAACAGTAATATCATTCATGAGCACAGCTACAAAAACCTTAAACAAGATATTAGCAAGTCAAATTCAACAGTATATAAAAACAATTGTCTAACTCTGTCAGGCAGGATTTTATGAAATATTTAAGACTGGTTCAAAGTTATAAAATTATTTTAAGCAACCCATCACAAAAAAGATAAGGAGGTAAAAAAGCATACCATCTTATCATTGCATTAAGGAAAAGTTCTTTTAGAATATGTAATATCCATTGCTAATTCTCTCTAAAAAACAAAATTTGCAGTTAGACAGAGAGAAAAACTTTGCCAACTTGATATAGAACATTAACATAAAACATATACTTTTTGATATATTGAACTATAAGAAACTAAGTGCTTCCCTCCAGTGGAAGGATGTGCCTCTTCCACTCATTGAAAATCATAGTAAAAGTACAAGTGTATGCAATAAGACAAGAAAAAGAATTAAAAGCATATGGATCAATTCAGCCATAAAGAATGAAATTGTGTCATTTGCAAAGAAGTGAGTGAAACTGGAGGTCATCAATTTCAGAGAAATAAATCAGACTAAGGAAGACACCTACTGTTTATTTTCTCTCATTTGTAGACTATAGATCTTAAAATGTGAAATTAACACAGACACTATTGAGAATAAGAAAGTGTTATCCAGAGACATAATGCAAAGAAGAGAGGATAATGGGGGTAAATATATCATAATACATCTATGTATAAAATGATAATGAGGCCAATTGTTTTGTAAACTTAATCTTATGCTAGTAGAAGGAAGATATAAACCTTTCTTTTTGTACGGGTCTTATAATTATACATACACCATCCCCCAAAGAATTAACAACAGTAAAGAAAATGCTGAGACCAGTTGGTGGTGAGAAAGAACTCTAAATTATGAGTAGTAGAAACAGAAAATTGTATACATTAGAAGACAAATTGAGTATGGGGACCTTGGGAGAGCTGGAGGGGGGAAAAGAGAGGTAGGGAAGGGAGCAGTGAAAAATGTAGAGCTCAATAAAAAATCAACAAAAAAGACAAACTGATAACTTCTTTACAGTTAAATGTAGTCTTTTCAAATCCTACTGTAGCAATTATGCTGCTATAGGGTATGGTCTTTTGTGGCTCATTTCTTTTTTTGTGGCTCATGGTCTCTGCTTCAGGTTCTGCCTCCAGGTTCCTGCCTTAAGATCTGTTTCTTCTTCTCTTGTTGATGAACTGTAACCTGTAAGCCAAATAAGGCATTTTCTCATCCACACTGTGTTTGGACAAGGTGTTCATTCCAACCAGAGAAACTAACCGTAACATATAACTATGCACTTACATTTCGTTCATGTCTTTCTGTGTTATGCCTATTTTCGTTGTTGCAGGATAATTTTTTATATCACTGTACTATAGTTTATCAGTTTATAATTTGAGTGGCATCTTGATTGTTTCCAGTAGTTTGGAAATCATGATTTGAAGACCCTCTAAGCATTCATTCATAGATTTATGTAATTTTTTTATGTAAAGAACATTCTTTAATTCATCGTGGTTAACATTAGCTGAATGATTGACAGTTGTTCCACAGGCAAACTTAATTTTCCCTTTCTTAACATCCTCAAAATTCATATCCCTTAAGAAGATAGGTTCATACTTTCTGAATTTTTTATTATTTAAATTTGTTGAAGCAGAATCATTAAAAAGAGGTTTTTCAGTAGGGGAAATGGCCCTGTCCCTGGCTCAGGGGGTGAACTAGCCAAGGCAATGCTGGACAGCTCACCCTAGTGGTAAAGACAGGGGAGAGTCAGCAGGCTGACCAACGCTGTAAATTCCAAAGCCCAGAACCAGGGTTATATGTTGGCTCACCTTAACATCTAACCCTGTAGTCAGAAACCTTTCTGTGTCCTACCTGGTCCCTCAGCTGCTTATAAAATAATCCCTCAGAGGCTTACTAATAACTTTCATTGTTTGATCAATGGCTCAGGCTTATTACTGGCTAGCTTTTGCACTTAAATTAACCCATTTCTCTTAGTTTATATTTTACATGAGTCTCATGGTTTGTTACTTCATGCCTTGCTTCTCTACTGGCTGTTGGCTTCTCTCTTGACTTCACCTTCTTTTCCCCTGTTTCTCTGCTTGGATTTCCAGCCTAACTATATTCTGCCCTGTCATAGAACAAAGTAGCTTTTTTCATCAACCAAAAAAAGCAACACATATTTGCAACATACAGAAGGGCATCCCACATCACAACCCATCTGTGATCTGCTGAGCATGAGGTGAGGGGTGAGGGCTGGTCCTGTGGGCCCAAGACTGCAGAATCTCCTTGACAGAGGGAAGCAATAGGATGTCCAAGAGGAGTCCCAGTGAGGGCCCAGCTTTAATGGTGTAATAGAGAACAGGGACCTTGAACCAGACCAGTGATTCTTTGCAATGAATGCCTGCATGTAAAAAAAAAATGTATGCATAAAAGAGTTTACTCCATGAGTCACTGTGTCACACTGCAGCTTCCATGATGAAATTTTCCTGTTCTCCTCCCCCCCACACACACTTTTCTTTAAATTTTATTTTGTTTTACTATGGGTCAGCTCAGGAGCCATGTTGTAAAAGATACAAAGAAAAGAAAGAAAGTTAAAGAAAGAAGAGGTTTCTCAGAAGAAAATTTCTTAGTTGCTCATTTGAGAATGGCCTGGCTTGATTTGAAGGCTTGTAAGCAAGGAACAAATTCGTTGACCACCGCTTATTCTACGCAGAACACCCACCAACTGTGACTCATACCATAGGTCTCTTCCTGATCATAAACTCTGGGAAGTCAGACAGACATCTCTTTTTTCTACGTAAAGAATTTCTGCTGAAACTAATTGAAGCTAGAGAACCTTCCACAGTTGCGATTACTTTAAATGCTTTCTGAGTTTCTTACAAATTCCTATTGTAGTTGGTTTTGCTAAAGAGTCACTCTTGCAACATTCTTTGGGAGACTCTGCATAGAGATTTGGGCAGAGCAGGAAGGTCCTCTGGGCTGTGCCTTTAAAACCCTTAGAGCCCTTTATCTGGGTAAGAAGGTCTTGAGACAGTATCTTTACCTCTCTCTAAAGCCACACAATGTGATCTTTCCCCTTAGGCTGGATTTTACTGGAAAGTGTCCTAGCTTTGATCTCTGCTCTGACACTTGTGTGCTTTTATAATTGCTTGCCCCAAAGCCTGAGATGATAAACTTAATTTTCAACCCATAAACATGCCATTCCTTTGTTTTTCTTATAAATTCTGCCTTTAAATGGAACAGTTCCTTTTTAAACTCTCATGTTGCTCTTCACAGATATTATCTTAAACAGTTAAACTCAGATGGTTTTTGCAGCATTCCGCATCCTTAGCTTGCTCTGTTTCAGTCCCTGTGAATGGCAGTTCCAGTACTTATTCTATGGTACACAATCCACATTTTCCCATCTGTATTCCCAACAGAAAGTTTTCCAGCCCCCATGCAGCTTCTGTCCTGATCTGGATGGTGAAAACACGAAGACAGAACACCTAATTCCCAAACACACCAGTGTCACTTTGATTCCAGCCACACTTGGCTTTGAGGTTATCTCATGGTTTTGTTTCTTGCCTTGCTCAGAGTCGTGTCCCTGGCCAGATCCTTTTCATTTCCTTGCGGATAGCTTGCTCCTTCCCAGGGTAAGGCCTTTGCTTTAGCCATTGCCTCGCTGTGGCCGGTTCTTCTTCTTTCCATGACCCATATAGCTGAGCCTTGTGCCTCAACCCTCAGTCTCAAAAGCAAGTTCTCTCTAGGAATACTTCCTCCTGCTCATCAGGTGTACTTCTGCCTCCTTCACCACAGAAAATTAAGCATCTTCTCATTCATTCTTGTGTCATTTCTATTTGTTTCCTTTTGCTAAAACTGTACAGTCAACACAACAGGCTGTTGATTTAGTTCCTGATGGTTACCCAGCTCCTAATCATGGGTCTGTTTTACGGTAGGCCATAGATTCCTGTGAAGAAGCCAATAGCTGAGCACCACAACTAGACTAGCAGGGCATTCGCGCACTATTATTTTGGCTGCTGAATTAAAAGCAATTGCAGTGGAAATTATTTAGGGAGAAATCCAAACTCTCTCTCTCAGTAGATAGCTCCTGTAGGCCTCTGTGGCCACCTCGGCACAGGGAAGGGGACACACATTCTAATAGTTTTCCTCAGGGTTTCTCTCAGCCGATACCTGTATGAGACTTTCATATTAGTAACACAAGATATCCCTCGGCACAGCTACATACATTTTTAAAATAAGACTGTTAAATAAAAATAAATAAATAAACACGCATCCAGGTAAATCTTGACAGAAGAGGCATCTGTGGAAAGGAGGCTTCCTTATGGAGGCAAAAGACCTCCAATCCATCTTGGACTGAAGCTTTGCCTTATCCTTCATTGTTACGTCAGTAGCCAAGTGCTGGAGCCAGAAGCCTGTGTGTATAAGGCATTTTTTTTTTCATCATTAGACTTGCTGGCATGCTACTATTTATTTACACAGTGATCTTTACCATGGAGTAAACAATACTGACAACTAATAAGGAAATATTTTCTATGGGAAAATTTTACTTCCAGAAGGAATGCGGAATCCACTATTGGGAACAATAGCCTGGTTGCCTGCAGGTTCAACTACATCACTGGCACACATTCTTGTTAACAGAAGGGGCATGCACGCGTGTTGGAATTATGTCGAGACTGTCCTTCCTCCTGTCTATATAGCCACACATCCATTTTCATGGGAATCAGTGCCTCCATGTGTCCTCTTTCTACATCGCTGGGCCAGGCTCTTTATATAACTTGCAGTCCTACAACAATGCCTTTTCCCTACAACGTGCCGCAGAGAACTATTTCAGGCAGCTGGAGCCATACGGCTGCTTTCTGCAGTTGTAACGCGAAAGCAGCAAAAAGGCAGACAGAGATAGTATGCAAACAAATGGGCATGGCTGTGGTCCAATAAAACTTTATTTATCAACTATGAAATTTAAATTTTATGCAGTTTTACATGTCAGAAAACATTATTCTTCCTTGAATTAAGAGAAAAACCACCATTTAGAGATATAAAAATCGTTCGTAGCTTAGAATCTCTACTGAAGCAGGTGGTGGTCTACGGGCTGCAGTCTGTCCAGCCTTGCAGAAAATCAAAGAGGACACAGAAGGTTTCCCAAGGCTTAGTCCTGGAAATCAAGAGTTAGGAGATGCTTTAACTCTTATGATACACTGCTCAATGCATCATTTTCAAATTGTCGTAAACTCTGCTTTAACCAAAGCAGGATTTCAGATCTCTTTCATTAAGCATAGAAACTTAATTATTACACACTATTAATTATTTCAATGGCAAAGATATTTCTATTTTAATTCAGAACTTTACCTGAGGATGTGTGAGTGTATACTCCCATATGAAGTTATAGAGTTTTCCATCTAGAAACTCTTAAGCAAATGTGTTATAATCTCAGATGAGGACTGATTTGTACCGCAAGGCAGGCAAACACGGTTTTCAGAAAAAAAGAAATCGCTTTATCTTGTGATGTATCTATGCCATCCACACGGCGACCCTGCAGCACAGCGTCTCGGATAGGAACAGAGGAAGGTTAGCTCATCCGCGGTTCAGAAGAAGCCAATCTTCTCCATGATTCAAAATGATCCCAAGCGCTGCTAGAAGCCTTGCTTGCTTCCTGTTGTAACTATAACTGCACAGCTGAGTGAGCATCTGGGACAGGTCAGGGGACATACTGGCTTTCTCAATCTTAAAAAAAAAAAAAGAGGAAAAAAAAAGCAAACAAGGAATTGTCTGTACAAATGCTCACGTTTCTCCCTCGGGTCTCCTGCATTTTCATTACCCTCCCCTCCCAGTGTATTTCATTTCTTGTGAAGATAGAAGCCCAATATGTTGAGCCCCATTTATTATCTTAAATTCTAAATCCAAGTCAAGGGTAATGTTCCAAATTGCTCATTATATTCAATAAGGACAAAATAATCCAGGCTGTCCGAGGCCTCCAGACATGGGTAATTTATTGCTTTGAAATATTGGATTGAGTGTGTTCTCCGGGATAAGCATTCTTCAAAACCAAATATCAGACGTCGATATGCAGGAATCAGACTGTAAACGATTGAAAACACGACGGATCAGTGGTCAGTTATGCCGTCTGTCTGGAATCATTATGCTTGGGAGAGAAGTTAAGAAGCCGGGAAAGGAAACCCTTTGAGGTTGATTCTCTGTAAAGAGAAAGGACATGATGATGATGATGATGATGATGATGATGATGATGGTGATGATATGATGGTGATGATGATGATGGTGATGATGATGATAATGTTCCCAGGCCCTCCTTTCAAACAACCTTACAGACAATGTACTTATATATACAGAGAGAGAAACATGCACAATCACAGCCACTTAGTTTTTCAAATAGCCCAGGGCTAAGGGTTAAGGATTACACAGGGAAATTTAAAACACACAAGCCTGTGCAGTGACTTGAAACAGGGCTGGGAAAAGTCAGGTCCGATGAGCGTTGTTTAATCCTAACTTGCACTCCTATGGTGCACATGAAGACATAGGGAGGAATCATTTGTTTGCTCACTGCTGTGGCTTGAAGCTGGGGAAAATAAATGTATTCAAGCAGAGCAGCCTGCCTGCACAGCCTCCCGTTTCACCTTTTACGGACAGCCCGAACAAAGAGGAGTCTCTCTGCTTCTATCAAGGAATAGGTTTCAATCAAGCTGATGAACAAAAACACAGCTGCCAGAAATGATCCACGACAGGGTAAAGTTCAGATGTCCAACTGCCCATTTTTCTATTAAAATATATCATTAGTGTTGGCCCGGGCTAATAGAGCAGGTGATGCGCACTAAATTGCTTCCCGGTTTTAAAGGCTCTATTCCAAAATGGGTGATAGAGGGCGAAACGAAGAACCCCAGCCTCGCTAAATAGCCACTGTGGGGTGAGACAAAGGTGTGATCTTGTACACCAGATAGAGGCTTCATGCACGTACAGTCTGGGGAATCCATGGCTAGCCCTCATTCCCTGGCATCAGTCTTCAACAAATGATGTTTCTGGAAGCTTCACATCGTTATTCTGAATTAAATGAGCCTCAAGACTGAATCGTTTCTTTCCAAAGAAGCAACCTTCATATTTCTTCTCATTTATTTTTTGAAGTCGTCCTGAAACTTTGTGAAGGTCCAGTGATGCTAGACAGTGCGTTTCACACCTCCTCACACGACCACCAAGAGCCCAAAGATAGGGGAATGTGTGACTTCTAAAACCATATGGTTAGAAGTGGCAAAAGACATAGCTATTCTGAACGTGAACTCATTGTGCTCCAGTTCTCCCCTTCAGACACAAGAAGGTAGATTCTGAGCAGAGTTTCCATGAAGAGACTACTGAAATTTTGATCCTAATGGGCAACAAATAAAACCACAACCATACAGTGATCTCCTGCACAGAAAAGAATACTCTTCAAGCATTGTTGTTCTGCACCCCGTCATGTCCTGTCAAGTGTGTCTGTGCTGTACTTAAATGACACACGCTCCAACTTTGGGCATCTAGTTCCAGGCTTCTTTTGTTCCTCGGCATGTCACTGCATCAGAAACATAGCAAGCCAAGGTGTGGTGGTGAGCGCTTGAAATCTCAGCAGAAGGCAAGCTGGGGCTCGAGGAATAGGAGGTTGAGGCCAGCTTGTGCCACAGACCGAGATTCTGCCAGAGAAACTCTGAAAGAATAAAATGGCAAAGAAAAGAAACCGAAGAGCAGCAAAATACTGAGTTAGTTTAAACGTTTAAATACTGAGTTAGTCTGGATGATCATTCAATTAAAGTAAAAAAGCAGGTTGCATTTCCCAACACATTTGTGCCTGAATGTCACTGAACTTTTGTCTGTCATCAGACTAACAACCTTAGGCCTTTATCCTAGACAAATGTTTATTGCTCATTTTTCAAAGAGTATTATCTAGGTTGTCTACTGGTACATCGTTATCTCTGCACTGGTGAGGGGTTTAAAACAGTAAGTGTTTATTGTTTCATAGTTTCTTTGTGTAAGCAATATGGTTGCATCTTAACTGGGTCACCCTACCTCAGCATCTCTTCCAAGATTATTGTCAGGATGTCGCTGGAGCTGTCACCATCTGTACCGTCTTGTCTGGACCTGCACGATCTCTTCCAAGAACAGTTACATGGCCCTGGTAGTTGGCAGGAACTTTCAGTTTCTTCCCACACGGATTGCTTGGCTTTCCTCACAAGAGAGTGGCTACCCTCCTCCAGGTTAATCAAATGCACAGTAGAGAAGCAGGTTTCTCAGTCTAGCTTGTTACCCAAATGCTTATAATTGCTCTTAGAGTTCTGAATTAAGTATCCCAAATCACAGAAACTCCTTTTCTTCCATGTTTATCATAAAAAAAGAAGAGACCTAAAGGAATCCAAAGACCTTTTTTCGCACTTAGTGTGGAAGATCACTAATCTATCCCTTGTGCGTGTCCCCATTGACGGACTCCATGAACAGGTGAAGACTATAAGCTGAGGAGCATATAGTGTCATCTTGGTGGCTTAGGGCAGCTTTATTTTATTGTGTTAAATTTATTGTGTCTGTGTTGGGGATATTTGGTTGGCTGCCTTATGAGCTGGTCTATTCAAATCATCTCATTTTTAACATTTTGCAACCGCTATCACCATCTAAAACATTATTTTTCATTACTGTTACATGATAATCATGATGAATGTAATGCTATATAATTTATAAATATTTTCATAGACATCATCTTGCTTAATCCTATGCAATGTTTGTATCTCTAAAATATTTTAGTGAGTTTAGCTTTAAATCAAAATTATAGTCAGGCAGTGGTGGGGCACACCTTTAATCCCAGTACTCAGGAGGCAGAAGATGGTGGATCTTTGTGAATTTGAGGCTGGCTTGGTTTATAGGGCTACACAGAAAAACCATGTCTTGAAAAACAAACAAACAAACAAGAGTTGCAAAGATAGTAAACTCATAATTTTCTCCCTCTTGTTATCGTTTCATAGTGATAGTACCTTGTCTAATCAGTACAGTCATGAAAGAGACAAAATGAAAATGCATACTTTACAATGAGCTAAACTACAGATCTTATTAAGATCTCTTGGATTTCTCTTTCCATGTTTTCATCAGTTTCGGATTCCAGTCAAAAATACTGCCTTTGCTTCAGTCAGTCATATGCCAGTGACTTTCTCTCTGCCTACTCTTCAATTCTCTTATTTCATGAAGAGCCTGGTCAGATATATCGCAGCATACCCATCAATTTCATTTATGTGAAAATCTCACATGATGTGAATGGACTGGTGGATGCTGGGGAACAATGCCAAAGATGCAGTACTCCCTTTTCATCGGACGAATACTGCTGGCTGCTTCTCTCCTAACTCAATGAAGACATCATTTACCAGGTCTCTTCACTGGGGAGGTTCTATTTGTCTGCTTTCAAATCCTGTTCCTTAAGAGGAACCATTTAAAAGAGTCCCACTCAGATGGTGAATTAAACTCTGTCTTTCAGAAGGAGACATTTCGGAGACATTATAGGTTTGCCTACAGAGCTGAAACTGTTAGTAATTAACACACATTTGGGGAAAGTACATAGGTGCAGGCTTCCCCACTGCTTTTGGTAACCACCATTGGATCCTGTATTGTTCTAGTATTGCCTCCTAGGACTTAATCATGCCTTGCTGGCTCACTGGAATTTCTTTCTCAAGATCTCTCTGCTCCCCAATTAATGACACACTGGGATGATTACATACCTCAACGTGGACATAGGAATATTCAGTTTTGCATTTTGGCTTTGGATTAGAATTTTTATCGCTGTGGCAAAATTCCTGACACAGACCACTTAAGACATGAAGGAGGCTTGTTCTGGCCCATGGTTAGCAAGCCACAGGCCCCTTGGCTCCACTGGTTTTGGGTCCCTGAATGGAGTAGACCCTCAGACAGCAGAAGTACACAGCAAAGGCTGCTTACCCACAGTGACAGGAAGCAGAGGATGCCTGGACTATATTTGATCTGAGGAAGCAGTCTGAGAAGGTGTCATCCATGGCTCACATTCAGGATTGGTCCTCTTCCTTTGGTAAATCCCTTCTGGGAACTCCTTTATAAATACATGCAGTAGTACACGTCAGTGAAGTCCTAGGCACTTCTTGGACTACCCTAGCTGACAATCGCATACAACTACAGCGCTACTATAGAACTGTCATCATCTACTTTCAGGTTCAAATGGTTCCAGGTTTGGTAGTTGGAAAGGCTTGGAGTTAGTTCACTGTCTTTGTTTATTGGTAATAAACCTTCCCTTTGTTCTTTCCCTCCCCACCTTTTAATTGGCTTTGTCTATTCATTTATTCGAACCATTTCTGACACACAGTAAAAATGATCAGAAGGTGCAGAGATTTTGGGGGGAATCCCCTGACCCCACATAGTCGCAACCCCCTCTATGAACACCATCCTCCAGCACATGGTCCATTTGTTAGCATTTCTTTGCTTTCTGGTAAAATATGTACTAGATTCGTGTTTATTTTCGCCTGTTGTAGTCCTGAAAGATTCTTTTCTTCCTTCAGTAAACCCTCTTGTTTTTATTAGAGAGCAGCATTTGAAAGGCAGGAGCTGAACATTTGTTTTGCTTATTGGTGCTGGGGCACAGGCTTCTGGGTCTTGTCTGCAGGCAGAGAGGCAGTGCAGCTTCCATTACAGGGAGCCTCCTACATGCCACACACGATATAGGCACCGTATATCATTTCATCTTCTCGTGGCAGTTTTACAGAGGTAGGGTTTATTAGAGCCATTTTACAGAGCAAGTAAAAGACTCCTAAAGAACAGGGAACGAAATGAGCCCCTGATAGGAAACAGGTCAGTGGCCAGCAGGCCACTTTCATTTTCCTTCAAGTCAGTACGAATACTCAGTCACCTTTGAGCTTTTTCCTCTTCTGTGTCTCCCCTCCCCCTATTTTTTGCTTATTTTTCTTTGACATTATCTATTCACCCGAATATGTCATACAGATTATTGTATGTTGGCTAAATTTATTTTTAGAGCTGCCATTATCTCTTAAGTTGTTTTCAGTTCAAGTTTTTATTTTGTCACACTGTGATATTTGGGGACAAACACACTAAGAAATTTCCTTCACCAGTAAAAAACATTATAATTTTTTATCTATCATTTTAGTCAATATTCATCAAGATACTGTGCCAGCCTCAGTTGTAGATACCGTATATAGTAATTAGTAAAATCAGAAAACGTCCTATTTTCACAGAGCTTATTATCTAGTTTGGAACAAAAGCTAACAGAAATGAGCTATAACAAGCAAATTTTGCAGTTTATTTGAAACAATATAATAAGATCCAGCAAAGAAGGAGCAGAGAACCGGGGAGATTAAGTTTTCAATGAATTGGTCAGGATCAATGTCATTAATATGGTGACAGCTTATGAAAGACATCTAGGAAACGTTATAGGACCTCTATAAATTAATAGAGGGGCATTTTATACAGAGGGAAAAATTGAGCCAGGGAGTGCAGAGAGAAAGAAGGTCAGGGAAATAAAAGCTGGGAGCAGAAACAATACAGATAGGAGCATAGCACACATGGAACTTTTAAAGCCGTTATCAGGGATGTGGATTTTCCTATTAATACCACAGATGGTTCTTAGAATGCTTCAGCAAAGATGTGACATAATAGTCCAAAAGCAACCATTCGGGATACTGTATGGAGAAAATCGGACAAGATGGAGGCTGGGAGGATGGTGAAGATGGAGCTTGATCTGATCCAATGATAGCTTGGAACCACATGGTAAATGGAGAGTTGGGGAGAGCTCTTCAAGCTTCAGAGATACAAGTTGAGTCAAGAAGGTTTCCTTTGTCATCGGGAGTCAGAATTTCTAACCACCCAGTGTGTGAGCAGCTGCAAAGAGGAAGTTAGCAATGTTTTAGAGAGTATTTAGAAAGTAGAAGCTGAGTTCAGTTTTGTACATGGCTGGCAAGACATCCACATGTGACATACATATGTGACATACATGAATAGCCTTAAAGGAAATTTGTGCACATAAGAGAGTCTGCTACTCATACATGTGTTTGTTGGCCTTCAGTTTGGCATATAACCTCAGTGTATCAAAGCAAGGTTGAGTCTTGGTGTGGTGACGAGCCAACCATGGGACATCTGGGCTGTCTAGAATAGCAGCAAATATCAAAATGACAGAATTAGAGGCTGGAAGATTGCTTAGCAGTTAAAACGCTTGCTGCTCGTGAGTGGGGATTGGTGTTTGGTTCCCAGACCCCTGTAAATGCCTAGTGTAAATGCTCGGTGTAATTTGTAGCCCTTCTGAAGTTCTAGAGTGGAAACATGGAGACAGGAAGTGCTCCAAAGCTAGGTAGCAAGACTAGTCATATCAGGGTCTGAGTGAGAAAGCTTGTCTAACTGGACGAGGTAGGTAGACAACTGACTCAGGACAATCCCTTCATCTCAGGTGTCTACATACACACATGTGCACACATGCACACACACACACATACACCAGTGACACACATGAAAATATAAGAAAACAAGCAAACACACACACAAAAAAAGTAAAAAAAAAAAAAAAACAGATGAGAGAACACCTCCAGTATTTGAAAACCTACCTGGAATCACCCAACTGTACATATGTTTGCATGCTAAAACTGTACTTTTTATTTTCTCCCTTTACGGTGAATTGGGGCCAACACAAATCAAACTCAATGACATTTTTGAAGGTTGTTTATTTTCCTTTACCTTACAGGTCTTTCCTGTGTATGTTATGGTTTTTGAGCTTGCGTTTTGATGGGAACTCTCTGTGTGCAGATGTGTGTGTGTCTGTGTCTGTAAGCATTCTCCATGCCTTCTCCTTGGCTCTTTTTCTTTTGTTTGTGTGTTTGTTTTTTTTCCTATTCTGGTATTTTATTTGTTTTGATTTTATCTTTTGCTTCACTTTTACTTGATTTTAGTAATTTTTTAGACGCCGTTTTCTAACTAGAGGGGAATAAAGGGGGTATAGATTTGAGTAGGAGGGGAGGGAGGTAAGATCTGGGAGGAGCTGAAGGAGCAGAAACCATAATCAGGATATATTGTATGAAAAAAAATCCATTTTCAATAAATAAAGCAGAGAAGGAGATCTGCTTTGTTTTTCTCAACAACAGGATTTGATGATAATTTTGCCTTTCTCCCGAGCCTGCCTTGGGTGCTAATGAGCATTTGTGTTTTCTGACTTCTTGGGTCTCGAGTTTCATTACTCCATTTTCTAGGCTCAGCTCTCACTGAAAAGGCTTTCTTTCGGGAGGTCTCCAAATGGTCAGATCAACAGCTAATTAAAGGAGCAATTGCAAGGTAAGGTGGAACCTCATGCACAACCACCAACAATGGGCTGAAAAAGGAGCAAATCCTGATGCGGAGAAAGAAAGGATCTCATTTCTTCTGGAAGGCTTTGAGTGCTTGCTAGCTTTAAAGGAGCAATGACTTAGGATGGCGAGCACAAAAGGAAGGGCCATTTCTATGAGTCCTTAGTCTGGGCACGTGAAAAATCTTCAAATGCATGTTCTCTTTTTAAAACCTTTTTTAAAGATTTGTTTTATGTGTATTGGTGTTTTCCTTTCCTGTATGAACGCTTTTCCACACCAAGAAAATGGGGGATAATATAACTATGTGCCTAGAAGGGTTTGGAAGTCCCACCAAATGTTTCCAAAATGACCATGACAAATGGGGTCTTTCTTTTTCTTGAACTTAATCAGAACTGGACTATTATGAAATCAAGACACTGCCAGCCTTGGATGTCAGAAGAAACCTTTATTACTTAAACCTGGGCTCGTTAAAATGGAAAACTGCACTGTTGTGAAAGAGA
The DNA here is from genome assembly GCF_014885135.2 of Alexandromys fortis. NCBI lineage: Eukaryota > Metazoa > Chordata > Mammalia > Rodentia > Cricetidae > Alexandromys > Alexandromys fortis. The sequence continues at coordinate 874,000 of NW_026067906.1, forward strand.
ACCTCAATGAAAGCTATGACTTAGGTAATGTCTTTTCAGGTACATTGGCCCAAGTATATACCTGGCCCCTACAGAGATAAGAAGAGCAGATCAGATCTTGTAACTGAAGTCGCAGATGGCTAACAGCCACTATGTGGATGGTGGGAATCAAACCCAGGTCCTCAGCCAAGAAAGCAAGTGCCCATTACATAACCAAGCTGCTTCTCCAGCCCCTCACATTTATATTCTTAAAAGACATAAAAGACAGCTGTAGGTTTTCTCATTCCCTTCTGATTTCTGTTGTTAAAACCCCAGAAAGCTTCCAGGAGGCTAATCCCTCTTAATTCTCACGTGGTTTAAATTAAATCTAGCCAAGACATAAGCTGTGAAGACTTTTATAGACCAGGAGCTTGAAGGGTAGATACAATTTTAAGTTGAGCTTCTTAATTTGTTTCCTGGCAATGCTTTTTTTTTTTTTTTCCTGGGCCTGAGGAATTTTATAGTGCCAAGAGTTGTGAATCATTCCAGATCTCAACCAACAACCAACCGGACAACTGGGTGATGGGAAACAAATGGCCCGGGAAACCAAAAAAAAAAAAAAAAAAAAAAGATGGCGGTCAGGAATTGGTTTTCTGAAATGACTTTTTAGGTATCTGTATCAAGAAGTTGAGAAGGCTGAAAAATATAAAGTTGTGATTTTTTTTTAAAAAAAGGATTAATTTGAAAGCAGTAAAAACAAGTAATACAATATGTTTAAATGCCTTCTCAACAGAAATATAAAGCAGGAGGTTGAGGACAGACTGCGTACCATCCCTAGGAGAGGGGTAGACTCGTGGCAACAGGAGCTCGCTGAGCACATTGCAGTGGAATCATTGTGACTCAGACTGGCTCATGTTCATCCTGCAATCTGAAAAAAGATCAACTCTATTTCTCTCTTTGGGGGAGTATTTTCAGATGGCTCTTAAAAGGGTTTTTTTTTTCTTCTTTTTCTTTCTTTCTTTCTCCTTCAGCTGCTGGAGAGCAACTAGAAACAAATCTGTGCCTTTGAATAAAGGTTCTGTCCATATGTTATTTTTCACGGGAAGCGGTGGGGGTGTGAAGTCCTCTATTCGGCTGGCAGTCTTGCTCGGCCTGCCCAACCCCCACCCCGCCATATGTAACACATCCTGGGGGAGACAGAGTGGCTCCTTTATCGTTGGAGTGTGCTGTTTGTGTCTTGGTTTCTAAACAGCAAGAGGAGATGGCCGACTCAGCTAGGATGAAGAGCATCCCAAAGAAGCGAAGGAGCCTGGAAACAGAAAGGAAAAAGGCGATGGTTGTGAACACAAACCACAGCCCCCTTATCTTTATTCAGTGGAAGACAGACATGCTAAGGACTTTGGGGAAAGAGAGCTCTGCATCCATTCATGGTACCTACCACCCGTCTTTGTAAGTGAAGCTGTTTCTTTGCTGCAGTCTGAATTCTCCTTGGATTAAAGAGAAACAGAGCATCCCAGTGTTGAGGGATGAATTTAATGCAACCACTCAAATAAACTGATGGGAGCATGAGAGGTGTTTAGCATGTATTAATTCTCTTTTTCTCAGTTTTCCATGAGTAAAAAAAAAAAAGGTTTACATCAATGATTTATGGATTCTCAATGAATAGCCCCAGTGCGTGTTCAACAGTAAAAGCTTTACATAAACTTTCTTCCCTGCTAGGAAGCCAGTTATGTTGACTGCTCTTGGCAAAACTTCCATGCAGCTTGAAAACTTGGGAGTTTGAGTACAGACCGGTATTTTAGGAAATTTTAACCCCCGGCCAAATGTTTTACGCTGGGAAAACAGCCTTTGATGTTTGAAAGAGCCTGCGTGTGATGCCCAGGGCCAAATGTGTGGGATAGGCCCCCCTTGAGAATTGAAACATCAAAAAAGATTTGCATTAATTTCCTGAAAACCAAATATGTAGAGTTGCATGCAGCCCTAATTGAAATGTAATAACTGTTTACAGACTCGACTGTACCATCTCCACAGAGCAATTGCTTTTCCACACTGTGCAAATGGAGGGATCCCGTAAGTGTGCCTGGAAGGGTTAGGAAGTCCCATCAAGTGTTTCTAAAATGACCGTTATGAATGGTGTCTTTTCTTTCGTGAACTCAATCAGAATTGGACAGTTATGAAATCAAGACAGTTCCAGTTTTGGATGTCAGCAGTTGAGTTCTTCAAGATCTGTGGCATCTGCAGGCCCTCCCAATGATAGTGATGTAGCCTTTGCTTTCGGATGATTTCTGTGGGATGTATGCTTCATCATGATATTCAGAAACATTTTGTCCAAGTCCATAAACTTATATATTGAGACTGGCACCTGAAAGTTTTCAGTTATCTCGTCAGCTGGGGTAGGACTAGAATTAAAAGGGCTCCTAGTTTATGGACTCAGTGTTTTCTAAACCCTACTCTTTCTCTTTGTAAGTGTTTTGAGCAAATGTGCTCTTCAAAATCCTATCCTTGAGTTCTTTATATATTTTGGAGATCAGGCCTTTGTCAGTTGTGGGGTTGGTGAAGATCTTCCCCCAGTCAGTGGGTTGCCTTTCTGTTGAACATAGCGGACAAGGAGGACTACTGAGAACTCAAGAACAATGGCAATGGGTTTTTGATCCTACTGCACATATTGGCGTTGTGGGAGCCTAGGCAGTTTGGTTGCTCACCTTACTAGACCTGGATGGAGGTGGGTGGTCCTTGGACTTCCCACAGGGCAGGGAACTCTGATTGCTCTTTGGGCTGATGAGGGAGGGGGACTTGGTTGGGGGAGAGAGAGGGAAATGGGAGGCGGTGGGGGGAAGAGACAGAAATCTTTAATAAATGAATAAAAAAATACTTAACACAACAAAAATTATATATAAATAATTGTTATACTATACTACTTAGGAAAAATAGGAATAAAAATGTCTGTACATGTTAAAAAAATAAATAAAAAAGAAAATAAAATGGCAAAAAAAAAATTCTATCCTCCATTAGCCTGAGACAAGACCAAGTCTTGTAGAGCTGTAAAAGCCATTTGTTCCATCTAAGGTTCTTACTGAGCTGCACTTATTACTGGTAAGGAATAAATTCTTTTAAAATTATTTTTATATGTGTGTCTATGAGTGTGTTTAGTATATGAACATATGTGTATGAAATTCTTTGTGTGTGTATGTGCCATTGGGATTCTTCATCATTCTTTACTTCTGTGAGATGGAGTCTATCAAGGAACTCATTGTTTCCGCTCATTTGACTGGCTGTCAGCATCATAGAGATCCACCATCCCAGTCCCTGACTCCACTGCTGGGGTTAGAGACACAACACGGCCACATCAAGTGTGGTGGTGATCTGAGCTCCAATCCTTGTGGTTGCACAGCAAACACTTTGCACCCCAATCCATCCCCCTTCCTTACGTTCTTCATCTTATTAGACTTCCCGCAGTCCTAAGTCATTGCCTATGCTGGAGCTATGGCCAGTTACTCAGTGAAACAAAATGATGACGATCACTGTATTGAGAGAAGAGGCGGAATAAGGAGGAAAACAGAGGAGATAGCAATGGTTGACGTGACATTCTAGCTGCTTCCTTTCCTCCATGCTGCTGGTTATGACTGCTTTCTATAATTAAACTATGAGCAAGCTGAGGACAGAATTCATTTCCTTCATTCACCCTCACATATTGGACTCTTAGTAAATTCAACTTGTTAAATGAATAAGCAGTTGGAATGTCCTTCTATAAAGTGTACTGGGCTGTCTGAGCGTAGATCTAGTAATTGTGTATTAGCTACGCACACATAGGGAGCTAATTGCCTTCTCTTCCTGCCTCCCTACAGTTTATAACATGGGGCTAAAAACAAGTTTAGTCGTCTAGAGAGATGATTTAATGGTTAAGAATACTCGCTGCTCTTGCAGAGGACCCTTTTTGGTTTCCAGCTCTGACATGGTGGCTTCCAACCGTCTGTAACTCCAGTTCTGGAGGCTCCTTTGTCCTTTGTTGCCTTCCTGGGTACTCCATGCATGTGGTACGCAGACATGGATACAGAGAAGACACCATGCACTTAAATTGAAAATAAATCTAATAACAATTAAAAATTAGGAGTTACATTATGAGGTCATCTTAGGGATTAAATACATTTATAATTTTAAAGTGCTCAGACTTGCTTATGTAGGGAGATGAAATTTTACCTTTATCCTCAGAGTTTTGGGGTAAACCTATAAATGGGATTGATATAGACCGAGTAACAGAAGTACATGCATATTTGTCTAAGTGTCACATGTCACTGGTGCCTCTGAGAAACGGAAGACCTAAAAATGCTGGGAGAGTTGAATGTTTATGTGTAGAACTGAACAAAAACTAGGAAGTTGTGAACACATGACACAAGGGAGCGGATGGTTGAGAAGCAGCCATGAGAATCAAGCCAGTTGGCCAGGGTTTTGTCTATACACGTTTCTTTCGACCCTGACTCCCAGTTCTCGTGATAACAGAGGACATCTCTTTAAATATTTCATTTATTTGTTTTACGGTTTTGAGAGCTCTATCTGCATGTATGACTCTATGCCAGAAGAGGGCGTCAGATCCCACTATAGACGGTTGTGAGTCAGCGTGCAGTTACTGGGAATTGAACTCAGGACCTCCGGAAGAGCAGCCAGTGCTCTTAACTGCGGAGCCATTTCTCCAGTCTGAGGCTATCTCTTACACAGAATTTTATCTCCTTCTGGAAGAAACCAAGTCCTTCTTGCACCTAATAATTTCCAAATAATTTTAGCTCAAAAAATGGAATGTTTTAAGAGAGTATATTATGCTGTCCCTCAGTCAGTCCATTATGGGTTCAAAAAAACAAAAACAAAAAACAAAAACAAAAGTTCCACTAGCTTTCAGCAGTGGTTCTCAGCAAAGGTTAATTGTGTCCCGTGGAAGATAGGAGGTGGACAGTGGGTCATGTGTCAACAGTGAAGACATTTGTGCTTGTCATAATGTGGGGAATGCTCCTTAGCTTACAGAGCAGAAGCTAGGGGTACTGCTAAACACATTGAAATACAAAAGGCAACCACACAGCTTGGCCCAAACTGCCCATTAGGCTCAAGTCAAAAAAGCATTTTTTTTTCTGCTATTGTTCACTTCTGTTTATTTGCATAGGAAGATTAACTGAGTTTTTCTCAGATAAATTTAAGAGCTGTTGGAATAAAGAAAATTTAATGAATGTCTGCTATATTAATATAAAAACTGCTTCCTATGGATAATATGTTTATTGAAGTGAGCTTAAAGTTAGAATGGGGAAGAGTTAACGTTGTTAAGCAGCTCAAGAGAATTTAATCTTAGGGATTAAAACCAAGTGTACTTTTCAAGGTCCAGTTTGACAGTACCATTCCAAAAGATCCAGGAACCTGGATCATTGGCTTAATGGAAGTATTCAGGATCACTACCTGCAGGATTAAGATTGTTGACTTGATTACATAAAACTCAAAAATGGTAAAGTTCTTGGTATCAGTGATATTCTCAACGAGTGGTTGCATGACAGCTTGTCCAATTGTTGACCGGCTCAGGGGCTGAAAATAGGAAGATAAAGGAAGGCCCGAGAGAAGAAATTGAATTCAACTTCCCTGTAATCTCTCACTCTCTTTGGGATTAATTAGAGTTGAGGATTTCGTTTGAAAGCTCCTTTTTTTTTAAAAAAAAAAATGGCTGTCTCAGTTAATTAATTCTGAAGACATTTCCTCACTTTTAATTTTTGGTGCACATGGTTGCTCATTGAACTGGTCTGAGAGGTGGAGAAGGGAAGGAGACACTTCCAAACGTGCACACAAATGCCATTTCTGCGTACTTCACTCCTGGACACTATCCATTCCATTATAAAACAACTCCCAGTTTTTAGTGTTTTATTTTATTGTTTTTATTAGTAGTATTGTGGGGGGTTAGTTGAACTCATAGTGTGTGTGCGTGGCATGCATGCCCCGGCTCACATGCGGTTAACAGACAACCCTGTGAAGTCGATTCTCTCAGTCAACCTCTCCGTGGGTTCTCAGAACCAAACAAAGGGCACCAGGTTTACACACTCAGTGCCTTCACCCATTGGACCATTGTGCTGGCTCCTAATTTTGGAAATCAAACATGTATTCTAGTTATAAGTTAAATTTGAGCCAAGAGGCATTTACTATGTAGTTTCAACATACGTGGTAAAGATGCTAACTTTTTATGTTAAAAATGTTAAATCCTGGTAACTTGTCATCAGGAGAAATAATGAGATGGGCAGTCTTTCATGTGACCAGATAATCTCCAGAGATATTTTAAATATGCAAAAGTCGAAAGTTTAGCTTATTCTAATACAAACTTCTCAAAAATCATTCTGCGCTTCTTATTACATTACTAAAATTTTTACTGTCAAGCCTTCACCTACCCCATCGTCTATCCAGTCTCTGTGAAAAAGTTCTATATTGTTTACAGTATTAAACAGCCCAGAGAAACTGTGGTTGCCTGTAAATTGCTAAGTTCTGCGAACATTTTTTGAGAGTTGAATGTTTTTTGTTTTGGTTCGTGGCAAGACTAAAATCCTTTTTCAAACCTGCTGATTGTCTCTCCAGGGTAATTCTTCACGATGCTTCCTAAGTGCAGCCAGAACCTGCACAAAGGACTTCGTGGATAATCCACCCGCTTTTGTTCCTCCTCCCAGTGACCTGAGACCAACCCCTCTACATGAGCCGGGAACTCTTTAGACACAGCCCAAACCCAGTCCTTATGGCCTCCTTTCTCTTCATCATTTTGGCTTTGTCTTTGGATGGGTGTGACTTGGGTACTCTGATTAACATATTACCCTAGCCCATATTTCTAACTCCTAACTCCTACACCCTAGCCCTCCTCCATCGGCTGCCCGTGAAAATCTATGTAGACATTTTTGCTGTTTTACACAGTATTGGTAGAGTCACACTACAGCATTAGGTCCTCCAGGGCAAAGCTTTCTGTGACTCCCATGGTGGTACACCTGTCCTGAAGAACATTGGTGTGTGTGGTACTCACTCTGGTGTATTTTGTCTGAATGAGTGTTGATATACGGCAAATTCCTATATCAATATTTTAAAAAGTTATTTCTTTTATTTTTTGAGAACATAATATAATATAATCACACAATTTTCCCCCTCCCCCCTCTAAACCCTCCCATATATCTCCCCCCCCCCTTTGCTCACTTTCAAATCATGGCCTTTTTCACTAATAATTGTTACATATACGTATGCATATGTAAGTTAATCTATACCTATATAAATGTGACCTGTTCAATCTGTATAATGTTACTTTTATATGTATATGTTTTTAGGGCTGACCATTTGGGACTGGATAGCCAGTTGGTGTGTTCTTCCCCAGGGAAGACAATTTCTTCGGCTCTCAGCACTTCTTGGATGTCTGTGGGTCTTTGGGTAGAGCTGAGGTCTCGGGGGTTCTTTCTCTTGGTCGCTTTAGCATGTCTGCTGCTATGCTTCATGTTCTGCTCATACTTAGATAGTCATGTTGGTGATAATTTGTGGCTGCAGCTTTTGACGGTTCTAGGAAACAAAATCTCACAACAAACTCCTCAATCTTCTGGTTCTTTGTCCCCTCTATTCTGCGACGAACCCTGAGCCTGAGGTTCAGAAATTGTGTTTTAGCGATATCATTTGGGATTGGGTTCTACAACTCTGAATTTTGATCTGTTGTGACTTTATTGGTTTCGGTTTGTTGCAAAACAGACATTTCCTTGATGCAGGCAGAGGACAGCCCTTATCTGTGGGCACAAGGGCAAATATTTAGAACACAGTTAGGGGTGATGCTGGTTTAGTAAAGTTCTTCTCCAAGATCCTTGCCTTTACTAGCTCTGGGTAGTTGGCTGGGTTTCCAGGGCCGGGCATGATTTCCCTATTGTTGAATAGGTCTTAAGTCCAATTAGCGCTGTGTAGTACCACCAAGTTATGCCTGCCACGGCTGTGCCCTGAATACTGTCATGAGAAGTGACTCAGCAACTAAAGGCTCGGCTCACAACCAAAACGTCCTTTTTTAAAGAAAAAAAAAACATTTAAAGACAATTAAAATGCTTTAAGTTTTTCTTTCATGGCTTTGTAGGAAAGGAGCGCAGCCAGAATGACTGTGTCTTCTCCGCTGAGGATCTCATCAAGATGAAGTCAAGGTATCTGCTAAGAGATATGCCTTTTTGGAGCTTAGGATCCAATTTCAAAATCACAGGGATTTTGGCAGATGTCAGCTCCATGTGGCAATGGAACTGAGACTCACGCTGTGGGTGACTGCAGACTGGGGGTTTGCCATGTGGCCACCTCCACAGTAGGTCTTCGCATTCTCCACTTCTGTTTTCTAGCTGTGATCCCCTAATTAGATCGGGCCCAGCAGCACTCAATGGGGGGATGGTAATTACACAGGAGCAAATACCACCTGAGGTAGGGTTGGAGAGAGCCTCTCCGAGGTTGGCTTAGAATTTGGGCAGCTGTACACCCAATAAGTTCTAAGTTTATAAAGTATTGTCGTTCTGTTTCACTTTGTAGAAACTGAAAAGTATGAAGACAAGAATTAGCTGAATTGGGTGGGCAGTGGTAGCTCACACCTTTCATCCCAGAGCTCCAGAGGCAAAGGCAGTCGGAGCTCTGAGTTTGAGGCCAGTATGGTCTACAAAGTGAGTTCCAGAACAGCCAGGGTTACAGAGAATAACCCTGTCACACACACACACACACACACACACACACACACACACACGCAAAGAAAAAAACTAAAAGAAAAGACCCACAAATATTAGTTCATTTAAAATCCAGTTTCTGTCCTGTTTCATTTTATTTTACTGGGCCTGATAATGTATCCCTATAATCCCTGAATTTAGGGGGCTAAGAAGGGCAGAACACAAATTCTCAGCTCAAGCAAAATATTAAGACGTTTTCTTAAAACAGCAACACAATCATTCGAGCAAACTAAAACAATTCTTTACTCCCATTTTTCAGATTTTATCATTTGTTTTTAACAGTGTGTATGGACTTGTATCTCTGTGTGTGTGTGTGTGCGCGCGCGCACACGCGTGCCCATGAGTGGCTGGTGCCTGAAGGGGCCAGAGTATCAGATGAGGTTGGAAGTTACCATACGTGGGTGCTGGGAACTTACCTTGGGTCCTCTGTAACAGCTGTCTGTGCTATTACTCATCAAACCATTGTCTGCCTCCTCTCTACCCACCTGATTTTCAATCTTTGGCTTGAATATGATACCAGCATGCCCCAAATTTTTAGATGAAACTGTTAAGATCATGAATATGTCTTAATAGATGTGCGATTTGTTCATTACCAACTAGCCTTCAGATCGTAAACATTCTGCACTTGGTGTTTTCAGACTCCTCTCTTGGGTTTCAAGCAGTGGTTCCCGACCTTCCTATTGCTTGAGACCCTTTAATATAGCTCTTCAGGTTGTGATGACCCTAAACCATAAGGTTATTTTGGTTGCAACTTCATTACTGTAACTTTGCTTCTGTTAGGAATTGTAATGTAAACTTCCGTTGTGCATCTCCTGTGCAGGGGCCGTTTGACCCCTGAAGGGGTCATGATCCACAGGTTGAGAATCCTGGGTTTAATGCATAATTTCTCTCCAGCATTTTATTTTTCTCTCCAAAGTAAAAATCCAGCTGGAAGAAAATAGCTTTATTTCTAATGTTGATCATAATTAAAACATTATAATGACAAATCTTAAGCTAGAAAGATCTGGGTTTAAGCAAGAAATATCTTATCCACCCCTTTAGAAGTTTTATTCTACTGTTTGTTTTAATTTATATGACTACTTCAGCTACTCTGTTAATAAAATATGATGATCATATTGTACTAAAGAGAGTCTTATAAATAATAAAGAAATTCCCTTTTAGAGTGGACAATATCAGAATTCAGTGAAGGTGAGATTTCTCTTCCCTGATGGAAAATTATTTAGTTTGATTCTGGGTGACGTTTCCCTAGGGAAGGTCCAAGGACACCAGTTATAAAGGCAGATTGCTAAGTCTCTTTCCAGAACAGCCAGGTCAGAAACTTCAGAACGTGCTCACGGAATGGATGTTGGAAACAGACAACCCAATTGGTTCGAAAACCTAATGTTTCAGAACCAATGGTAGAAGGACACAAACCATTTGTTAGATAGAAACAAGATGTGTCATACTGGAAAATATTTTTCATAACTTTAAGAGAAACATCACTGCAAAAAATCATTTATACTCCCTGTTTGTTGAATTGCGCAGGCTACCTGTGCATGGCATTAATTTAAGAGTGATATGTTTGCATCTTCGTTCACTGTGACGTAGACTAAAATACTTACCTCTTTCATTGCCCACTATCTAAACGTCCTGCCTTTATTTCAAAGAATAGTATCCAAGAAGACAAATACCATTTAGAATCTCATCTCGTGCCTGAATTTCGCGTGATAAAGATAAGCTTGCTTCTATTTATTTGTGTTTTGTCTTTGGATTAGCAACAGAAGACTAAGTACCTCTTCAATTTTAGAAATAGGTATACTATTATGTGAACATATTTTTGGAATAAAAAAAATCAAGCTGTAGTCAAAGCGGATGAAGATAATTAGAAGGAATATTTGATTATTTAAAATCAGCCATATTTTGCAGTCAACCAAAATCCGTAGTGTTGCCAATCATCTTCATGCCTGACAGTACTACTACATCATAACCTTCTATTTCTTCTTTTCGGACCCTACCTTTTCAGCCATTACCAACTAAGTTCAGAAAGATGTGACTTCTTTTCGATGAGCCCTGGCCCCCTCCCTGACATTGAACTGTCCTGAGCTCTTATTTTGACAAGAGCCCTGTGCTGCAATATTCTCTGCTAAGCTGGAAGCTGGTCATGGCCCTGCAGCTTCCCCAAGGCTCGTAAAAAGCTTTATTGCCGTGGCCCTTGGAAACGGGGAGAGAGTGTGGCCCATCGCCCACTGTGGCCCATCAGCCCTGCAAATTATATCTTTCCCCTTCGTGAGGAGCTGCAAGACGCCCAGATGCGTTTTCTAAAGCACAATTTGAAAATAATGAGACAAATGCTGGACCCAACATGCTCTTGACAGAGACTGCTGAGTGGAAGTGTGTGGAAGATTTAATTTTGGCCAGATGCTGCGCCACTAACGCTCGGCCTCCCTCTCTTCGGCGATTGTCAAGCCTCTGCGATTTAGGAGCTAGCCCGCGCAGAGCAAAAGAGGATTCCAAGAAGAATGTGGATAATCTGGAATTGCCTGTAGCGTTTGGCCTTATTCTTGCGTGGCAGTAAAACTGAAGGCTACATACTTACCTCGGTTAAATTGGTCACATGAAAGTTTAGATTTAAATTACTGTTGCCATCTCAAAAGAGACAACTTTTCTGTTTTAAACAACCAAAAGACTTCTGATTCTATTTTAGCTACATGATTTAATATTTTAGTATGATTTTAATATCTTGCTTAATAATAGATACAAAGAGGCTGTATAAACAGCTCATATAAATACAAAAACAATAGAAGCTAAATGACATGGAAGAGAGTAGTATGTATAATTAATTTGCTATTTTGGAGTTGGGGAGGTCTCTAGTAAGACTTCAAAACAGAATCCTACTCTGAAAAATTACCTGGTATGGAACTTTAGAAAAATATCTTAAAAATTTGGAACCTCCATTTCTTCATCTGAATAATGAATATAAATGAACCACTTATTGGCATTGTGAAGAATAAACACTTGTCTAGTGCTTAGAACAGTGTTCAGCAACCTCTAAGTACTTTGTAAATAACTATCATCATCAATGCTAATGATATTAACAATATAGTGACTAGCAATGACTAGTATTAGTAGTGGTGTTAATATAGCTAGTTATTATTGGCAACCGCGCCCTTGTTAACTTTTGTCATTAGTAATAGCATGAGGACTTAAGGTAATGATGAGGAGTGAGGACTCCAGATGCCTGTCATTACTCCTTAAATTTCAAATTTCAGAAGTATTTAAACCCTGGTTTTTGTTTCCCCTTTCTAAAGATACCTTATTAGCTACAAAGATGTCTCAGCCATTAAAGGCTAGGCTTACCACCAAAAATATGGAGAGTCTTAAACATAAAATTCTACAAACCAGTAAAGAAATAAATTGCTTAAGATTGTAGACCTGTAAGAACTTGTCTTTCTCACTCAAAGTGTGAGGCATTGCAAATCTTGGTTAAGTAAATACGTCGTAAGCAATTGCAAGAGCACAATTACTATTTATTAATTTCCAATAAAAATAAGTGCATTTGCTTAATAAAATTAAAGTGCAACTATTCCCAAGCTCCGTGCCTTTATTTGGAAACACAAAAGCTTGGAAACACCCAAGATTTTCGTTTTTAAAAAAATAATTTTCTTTAGTTCTATTTTATGTGCATTGATGTTTTACCTGTGCAAGGATGTCTGGGGCCCCGGGAACTGGTATTACAGACAGTTGGGAGCTACCATATAGGAGCTGGGAATTAAACCCAGGTCCTCTGGAAGACCAGTCAGTGCTCTTAACTGCTGAGCCACCTCTCCAGCCCCCCAAGAATTTCTTAAGTAAAAAGATAAAAAAATATTGGTATATCAACTTGATAGACTGCTAGTGCTAAAATAAACAAGACGAACACATAAACTTCAATAAGGAGCCATTAAATCATGAAAGTCATAGGACAATTTAGATGAATTTTACCCAGAAAAGAAGGCAATATAAGCACACCTGGTTTATATTCCCAACTCTGCAACATTCTGAAAAGTGTAACCTGTGGAGACAGTCAGCATCAGTCGGTGTGAAGGGTTGATGGGAGGTATAGACTACGTGCTGAGACTACCCTGTGGGATGCTGTAAAGTTGGATAGATGTCAACCTTAGACATTTGTCACATCAGTAGAGTATATATGAAAACAGAATCCAAAACGCAAACTATGAGTTTGGGGTGATTGTGATGCCAAGGAAGGCACATCAATGATACCAAATGTACTGTTTGGATAAAGAATACTGATTGTTGAGGAGACTTGCAGCAAAGTCAGAGGCATATGGAAATCTTCTGTACATTCTACTCAATTATGTTCTGAACCTACAATTCTTAAAATGATAAAGCTTCAGAATGTGTGGAAAGCAAGTACAGCTTATTGGTTTCCTTATATGCTACACTAGAGTCCTTTTCTTGTTGGAGATGCTGTTTCTCTATCAGGATATCTGGAGAAAGATCTCCAGCAGATTGTTTCAATACTATGAAAGGATATTTAGAAAGTATGATGTTTAGAAACATGTTTAGCAAGTATTTCGTGAGCATTTCAGAACACTGAAAATGGTTAAGTCAGGTAAAATTAGCAATATCCAAAGGCAAAGATCCGCTAATCCACCCATTCATTAACACAACCATTCATCCATCCGTTCACTCATTTGTCATCAAGCTGGCTGTCTGCTTATTATCACATAGTGTTCCAGGAATAGTGGCCACAGAAAAAGACAGCAGTAGCTCCCCATTTTCACAGGTCTTGCAACTGAATAAGAAAACAGACAATCACTAAGCAATGAATGCACAATTATTGTCTGTTAGTATAAGGGAGAGTGAGTGGTGGCTGTTTTATATCCAGTGATGAACACTGAGCTTAATATATTCATGAAAGGTAGAGAAAAAGCTATGGAAAGGCTAGAGAAAATGCATTTTGAGAAGGGAGAAGATTTTATTTTATTTTAAAAATAATAGTTACATAATATGAGTAGAACTTAGAATTTTTTGAAAAATTACACATGACGATGGGGGTATGGGTACCAGGGAAAAGGAGGATGGTGTGAAATAAATTTAGATAAGTAGTTGTGGGCAGATTAAATAGTATGATGGCCAGTTTTAGTACACTACAGCTAAACATTACTATTAAAGATTTGGGAAGATATTCAGAGGAAGGGAATGAAACCATCTAGCTGACTTTTTGAGTTGGTTAGCAATCCCAGTGTCCAGTAAAAGAGGGAATATAAATAGAAAAGAAGAAATAAAAAGATTAGCAAATAAATGGTTATGAGCCCCCCATAGTATTGTGGATGCAATTGAGATTAGGTTGGGCTAAAAAAAATATATAGTAAAATGGAAGCAGATGATCAGATGTAGTGTTGAACTTGTGGAGTTGGGATGATGTCTTTGCCAAAGCATTTTATGTAGACATTTCAGAAAATGGAGTCAAGGATGATCGTGGCATCCAGTGGACATTAACAGGGGTCTACAATAATGTGTCTGTTCGCTCCATTGATGAATGTCAGATGCAAAAACAAAGAAGCCAACCAAGTACATCTTGGTGAAGCGATGAGTTTATTAGGTTTAGTCAAAGGGCCACATAGGTTAGAAGTTATGTCAAGGAGCACGGGTGACTGAAAGGCAATTGCTTCAGTTTAAAGTCCCACTAGCAACATGAGTGTTAAGCTCATACAGCATCTGAAGAACCACAGAAAAGTCCTATCTCCAGTCAATACTTTCACCTTCTATAATTATACCACCCCCTAAACTGCATGCAGCTGTGGCAGAAGGGAGGCAAGGCTGGCACCCCAGGCTGGGGTCTGGTGATGCTCGCATTTTCCCACAAGGTAACAGTAATGTGTGATTGTTAGACTTAGCGATCATTGTGCCCTGCTTATTTGATGGCTGTGATTGTCAGTAAGAGAGTCTCTAATCATAGCATCCCCGCTTCATAATGGTTAGTGGTCATGACCCGCCCAAAGGAAATAGTTCTGTTGTTACCATAGATGTCATTGTAAAGGGTTCTGACGTCACATACTCTGTGCTTACTGGAAATCCTAGGCATTTCCTCCTCTCGATCTGCTGAGGTATGGGGATGAGAGTGTTAACTCCTCTGAGGTTCACGTGGCCTGTGTTAGTTCCTATCTCCTTATTCCAGGCTCCACTGGACTGTCAATCCCCATGTCAATTCTCCATCATCTCTACTTTCCTATAGACATCTCCCTAGTCTTAGAAGAGGCAGCCTCTTCTTCAAAGTGTATTCACTTACCTCATCCACTGAAGAATTTTATTCATCCATTCATCCATCCATCCATCCATCCGTCCATATATGTATATGTCTGTCTGTCTATCTATCTATCTATCTATCTATCTATCTATCTATCTATCTATCTATCTATTATCTATCTATCTATCTATCTATCTATCTATCTATCTATCTATCCTCCAGGACTAGATGTAAGCTTTCTAAAACAGAAACACCTTAAAACGCATTCTTTTTTCCTTTCTTCTGTACAATTACCTCTATGTCATCAAGTGACTTTTTAAAATTGAAAGCATATATTTTTCACACAATATATTCTGATTGCTGTTTCCCCTCCCTCAACTTCTCCTCAATTGTAAATGTATTGCTATTTGCATAGAGGGAAGAGCCGTGAGGTATTATTCCATGAGTCTACACAAATATACAGCAACTCACAGCTCAAAATCATTGGGGCTTGGGGTACAGCATGGTGCTAGACCATTAGACTAAGCTGTTAGTTCTTATTGTTTAATGACTTTCATCTTTTTCTTTGTCCCTTGTGGTCCCCTACTTTCCCCTGGCTCAATTACTGAAATTTGAATGAATAAACTTTAAGCTCATTTGTAGATCCATAATAACAACCATTCCATGTCCAATTCTGGACAGAAATGAATCATGTTCTAGCCAATATCTCTCAGAAGTTGAAGAAAAAATAGAATGTGCAGAAGACTTTGTTAATTTATTGTCCTCACTTAGATTCCAAGATAAAAAAAAGAGGACAAGCAAAACTACTAAAATTCTATTTGAGCTACATGCCCTTTAGAAGGGGCTGCCTTGTTTGTGGAGAATCTGATGATAGCAAAAGAGGCAATTAAAATACTACTATTTCTGTTATTATCCCACAATGGCAACTGTTAGCTTTAAATATTTTAGTATGAAAAATTTAAACAATTGCTATAATTATTATTGAGATTTTATAACACATAAGTGTCAAATTAAGGCTTTATATTAGCCATTTTTTTGATCATTTAGTTGACACTGTAATCGTTGTCGAAATGAATAAAGAAAACCCCAAGCTATATAATAAAGAACCTATGTGTGCATCCAGCTCTTGTGGGACTATGTATGCTTTTATATAAATAGTTGATTCTAAATGTATCAAGACACCAAATTGTAAAGACCAAGTCACCCGTTTTAGTCTATATGAGTGGTTCTCAACCTTCCTAATGCTGTGGCTA
This sequence comes from Alexandromys fortis, assembly GCF_014885135.2. Taxonomy (NCBI): domain Eukaryota; kingdom Metazoa; phylum Chordata; class Mammalia; order Rodentia; family Cricetidae; genus Alexandromys; species Alexandromys fortis. The sequence continues at coordinate 890,160 of NW_026067906.1, forward strand.
TTTAATGCAATTCTGCATGTGGTGGTGGTGAGCCTCAAGCTTAAAATTATTCCTTTGCTACTTCATAATTGTAATTTTGATACTATTATGTATCATAATGTAAATATTTTTGAAGATAGAGGTTTGTAAAGGTGTCATGACCCCTAGATTGAGAACCTCTGGTCCAGATAATTACTGTGAATCTCTCTCCATCTTTAAAACAGTGTCATAAAACTCCAATTATCAAGTATGCTATTTTTTAGTGGCCAAGTGTAGATTTAATTTAGAGATAAAACATATTTGTTGTGCATCTTGATTATTACTGGAAATAAGTTGTCAAGTTAGAGGATGTTGATACAATATCTGCCCCAGGTGTCCAATATGCTGTACATATCACTGACTAACTGAAGAACTGATATATATGTCTGAGCTAAAAGAGTTTGCAATGTAGCAACTCGGATGTATATAAAGATGAGTAACCATAGAACCGTGGATGTGTACAACAGAGAAATGAGAAAAAAAAACAACAACATCGATTTCCCTCTGATACAATTGCTAGGTACCAATTGATAACAACTAAAGTGTCAAGAAGTTTGAAGGACTCTCATCCTGTTATTACTTTGCACCCCATAATAATGAAAGGGAAATGTCTCATTGGATTTATGTGTATTGGCTTTGTGGTTGTCTTTACATTCCTGTGATTTCATTAATATCTTCCCTGTTTCATGCTATAGAATATGATAAGCATAATTGTTGGTTCATGAAATTTGTGTGCTTGCCTGTGATATGCTTATGGAAACCGTGTGTTTATCTGTGCTATGCATATGGAAATCATGTGTTCAACAGTGATGTAATATGGGAATCATGTGTTTATCAGTGATGTTCATACGGAAATCATATATCTGCCTGTGAGTGCATATGGTTGCTGAAAATAGACTTTTATAGGGCTGCACACCAATTAAACACTCCTAAAATTTCAGGAGAACAGTTTGTTAGGGAAAATAAATTTGATTTAAATAAGTGGTTAGTTCTATAATTAGTGGAACCTAAAAGTTTGCAAACTTTCTAAATGCTGATACTCCTAAAACTCTGGGAATGATATGAATAAAACAAATTTTAGACTGAGTTTGTTTTAAAATGTATTTCAACTAATACCATGAAATAAAACATACATTATTCAGAGAGAGAGAAGGGGGAAGAGAGCATATAGACTTCACAGAATGAGACGAATGAGATGAGAGAGAGAGAGAGAGAGAGAGAGAGAGAGAGAGGAGAGAGAGAGAGAGAGAGAGAGAGAGAGAGAGAGAGAGAGAATATAAACTTCACAGAATGAGACACCTAAAATTGAAGGCACCCTCAAAATCTAGCTATTTTGGATGTAGGCATAATAGCTATGTGATCTGACATGAGCTTCCATACCTATGATAATGCAAATTCTTATTTATACCCAAAAGTAATTGTGAGTTAATTGATATTTTTTGATGCACAGCATGTGGCCAGGTCATGCTAATATTTATATTTTATAGGCTGAGAATTCATGATTAAAAATAACAATTAATGAAAGCAGAATTTTTGGGTCAAAGACTGTGTAATTATTGAGTTTAAGGCAAAAGTGTACAACTGAAATGTACACTCATGTACTGGAGAGTCTCTGGGAGAGACTAACACTGCTGTATGGAGTGATGATTGACATTTCACCGGGAAGTAGTAGGGAACTGAGAGTTCTGTCCCCCCACACAGGGACAAGTTAGCACATCTCAGTGCTGTGTTCTTTCTCAATTCCGCTACACTCACAGGTTTATCTGATTGGTTTCCCTTTAGTTTACCGGGCTGTATCTGAACCCTAATTAAATGGGAATAAGGTTTTCTTTGTCAAAACCTCATTTCTGTACATCAGACACTTGGCGATAAGACAGGGCCATCCATTAACCACACCCTCAAAAATTTTTCTGATTTTTCACTTGTTAAGCTGAGAAGGACTTCTGACGGAATGCTTGATTGATGGATGCAGGTGCCCGATGGCTGGCTCCTCTCTGTGTCCATTGCTTCTACTTCTGTCTCTGGATCTCAAAAGCACAGTTCCTTCCCCTAGACATTTACTATGTTCCATTAGCATCTACATTTTCATGCCAGAAGGCTATAGCATCTGTAGACCCTTTACATGAGACAATGGAGTTCCCCCAAGTGAAAAATCTCTTTGCAGAGGAACCCATATGTTGCTGAAGCTGATCATACATGCTGATATTTGACTATTTTTCCCTGAAGAACTTACATCCTTATGTTCTTTCCTGGGACTCCACACACTTATTGCCTATTTTTTTTTAAATGAACGAATATGTGTATTACAGAGAAACAAAAAGAAAATTGGCATTCAAAATTTCCAGAACAAGTAAAGGAATTGACCAGGGGAGCTTTTATAACAAAATATGTAGACACTTGTCACAACAATCTGGGAGGAGAGCCACTCCTATTCTGATGGACAGACAGGAAGACTAAGCTATTGCTAGCTTAAAATCCCAAAGTCCATGGTAAACACAGAGTCAAGATTTGGCTCTTTGTTCCCTGACCTATCTGACAGGCATTTGGTAAATGTCAGTGTCTTGCTAATATGTTTAGTACAATCTCTTCTTCAGCGTGATTAACCGTGATAGGGCTGCTGCTGAGAAGGTGTGCTTAATGTATTGTAAAGGCCACAGATGGGAAGAATTAAGGCCAAGTTGCCCAGCTAGCTAGACTATGAAAGACATAATCCATATTTAATATCCTTTCTCATTAACGATAGCAGTCACATATAAGCGATTTCAGTTAAGAACTAATCTACAGCAGTAACCACGTTAGATGGCATCCCTAATTACAGAAGGTAGGGCTCCATTAGCCCCACCCACTGTTGGCTGTTGTCCAATGTTGGGAGAAATCAGTGTGTCTTACAAGAATAGTGTGGCTAAAGCTGATGTGTGATACATTTTTTTTAAAGAAGAAACAGAAGAGGATTAGTTTTATTCCACAATGGAAGCCCATTCCTTGTAGAAAAACATGATTCAAAATCATCTAAGACAAAATGCATTAAATGCAGCTTTTGCCTTGATTTCTAAAACTAGCAGCTGTTTCCAGGGCAATTTTATGCACTGTGAACGAAACTTCTTTCCAAACACGGCTTTGCGTCATCTGCCCTTGCTTAGAGGGACTAATTGAATTGACTTTATTTCCACTTGCTAGACCCTTTTCATTGCAGTAATCCATCATAAAAGTGACATAATGCATTTACTAATTCACAATCAGATAAATTAGCTCAAACGGAGGGTCTCCAGCTTGAAATTTTTTACTCTAAAAGAAAATAGTACGGATGAGTTCTAAGGAACCCCTCGGGGATTAAAAGCTTCAACTCCTACTTCAGAGCCATTAGAAATTTTTCCATATGTGAGATTATTGGCTCACAGCCTTTTGTAAATGTAAACTAGAAATTATTTTGGAAACTTCACTCATGAGTCCTGTACTTTTTATCGTTTCTGCTCTGCTCCTCTCTCCCTCAACTCCTTCCCTTTCCCACCTCACCCCAAATATGGACCTGTTTTTCTTTAATTAGTATTGTTACACACACACACTACATATGTATAAATACAACCTGCTGAGTCTATCTAGTATTGCTTATATGTACATGTTTTTAGTACTGAGCACTTGGGATTGGGGAAAAAAAAACTATCAGGAAGCTAGTCCCTGGAGAACAGATACACACATTCCCTCCTTCCCTCCCTCCCTCCCTCCCTCCCTCCCTCCCTCCCTCCCTCCCTCCCTCCCTCTCTCTCTCCATCCATTATTTGCTTGTAGCTCTTCATGTAGGGATGGTCCTTGAGAGATTTTTCTTCCTCCATGTTGGCACGGTCAGCTGGTATTATAATTTTTCAAGTCCTGTTTAGGTGACCATATTGTTAAGATTTCATGGATACAATTCCCCTGTCATCTGGAAGACACCATCCCACAGTAGACATCTTGGTCCACTAGTTCTTCCATTCTTTCCATCCCATCTTCCTCTATGTTTCCTGAATGTTAGGGGGGTGGGTTGCATTGCAGATGAATTGACCAGGGCTGGAAACCCCATGGTCAATTGATCTCTCCATTGTAACCAGGTGTGTATTTCCGTCTATTGGAAAAAGGAGCTTCATCGACAAGGAGTATGAACTACACTTACCTGTTGATATAAGGGGATGTATTTAGGATGAAGTTGGAAATAATATTGGTACAGGAAAGTAGCAGCAATAGGTTTGCCTCTAGGGTTCGTGACCTCACTAACCATGAGTAGTTGGATATGTTTGCATAGCCAGGCATGAATTCCCTCCTATTGAGCAAGCCTGAAGTTCAATTGCATAGCTATTGGTTACCTCCAAGCACCACTATTAGACCCTTGGGAATATAGTTCCAAGACAATTACTATGGTTCTTAGGCTTTATAGCTAGGGGAACTACTGGTTGCCTTTCTCCTCTGACAGCCTGCACAGCACTGCCAGATACTATGAGTTCTAGGAGTCAACCAAAGGCAACGGCAACAGCACATATTCTTTTTGTTGTTTTTTTTTGTTTTGTTTTGTTGTTGTTGTTTTTGAGACAGGGTTTCTCTGTGTAACAGTCATGACTGTCCTGGAACTAATTCTTATAGACCAGGCTAGCTTCAAACTCACTGAGATTTGCCTGCATGTGCCTCCCAGGTGCTGGGATTAAAGGCATAGTACATATTCTAGATAAATTTACTGTCCTCTAAATAAACCAAATACATCCAGGTTTCTACTAAAAAAGGAGTACATAGTTATAGCTTGAGTAAGTTGCCTCTGAAAGAGACCTCCTAGAGAAAGGTCAGAGGGCAAGTGAAGAAATCAAAGAGTGATATAGAAAAATTTTAATTATTTATCCATTTTACATCCCAATCATACTTTCCGCTCCCTCTTCTCCTCCTGGTCCCTTCTCTCACCTTCTCTTTGCTTATCTAGCCCCATCCATTTCTCCTCTGTTTCTGTTCAGAGAGGGGCAGTTCTCCCATGGGTACCAACAAAGCATGACACATAAATTTGCAATAAGACAAAACATCTATCCTTATATTAGTTGTATTGGAGAAGGCAATCCATTATAAGTAATAGGTTCTGAAGAGCCAGCCAAAGCATTAGAAACAACCCCTGCTCCCAACATCCGTGTCCCACAAGAAGACCAAACTACACGACTTTCACATACATGTGGAAGGCCTAGGTTGGTCCCATGCAGGCTCCCTGGCTGTTGGTTCAGACTTTGTGAGTTCCTATAAGTCCAGGTTAGTTGTGGCTGTGCCTTTTCTTGTGATGTTCTTATCTCCCTGGCTCCTACAGTCCTTCCTTTCTCTCTTCTGCAGGATTCCCTGAGCTTTGCCTAGTGGAAAACTTTATATCGTAATGTCCTACATTTTCATATCTCCATGGAAAACAAAATGCTTAAATATCAAATCTGCCTTTAGCCTCTACATGAATGTCTGGAATCCACTCATGTTTATTTAAAATGAAGCTACTGATATTTTTCTTCAGGGGTAACTGCACACAAGGAAGCCTAAGATAACACAACTCTAGGGATAGAGTCTTCCCAAAGCTGCAGTGTGAAAAGACTATAAACACTTGATTGCAAACACATGAATGGGCTTCATTGCTAGTGGAAAGCCAAGCAGAATAAGGAATGGAGATGTGAAAAGGTTTCCTTGCGGAAACAGGGGATGACATCCTGGATGCATTTTGTTTCCAGCCTCCTCTCTTGCACTTTCTGATGTCCAGTTAAGTTGTTGCCAAGCAACTGCATGACTGGGGTTTTGTTTTTATTCAGCATTCATCCATTACATAAAGTTCTATAATGGCCCTAGTGGAAGCCATTTTAGCTAGTGGGCAGGCAAGCTCTGCTTATTAAAAGTCTCATAGTAAGAGGCCGAAAAGTTAAGAGCCAACCCCAGGGTAGATTCACCTACACAAAATTAAATCTAAAGCCACAGGTCAACTCTAAGATCTTAAGATTCTAGGTGATGTGAATTCTATGAAAGTTAGTTGCTACTAGTCGAGCAGGGTGGTGTAGGTGGTAGCTATGGAGATTTTCAGAGCTCTGGCAATGCAGTATTGCTCAATTGGAAAAGCTCACTATTTGTTCTGTGCTTTCATTTTTCACTGAAAGAACAAGAAAGAGGAAGGGGGAGAGGAAAGATGGGAAGAAATGATTAGAGGAAAGAGCTTATCTGTATTTTCTCAACTTTATCTAATTGATGATAAATTAGAACATCTAAGAAGCAGCTATTTCAATTTCAATGCATGCGAGCTATGCTGCTTTATCGTTATTCCTGTTTTGATGTATGAATCACATTTACATAAAAGATAAACTCTGAGATTTTAATTCAGTTCATCCCAAGCCAACAGAATTTCTGGAGGGCTCCCTCTTAAGAGTGAATAAACAGGAAGATGGTGCAGAGAGGAAAATAAGGACAACCCTCAAAGTTCAACATCTATGAGGAAGTCCTAAATAAAATATGACTGACAATCAAAAGCAAGGGCTGTGCCTTTTATGTCCCAGTAAATGAGAACCGAGAAGCCACAGGTGCAGCCTAGATGTCTGAATCAGGTGGCACAAGTGACTCTTTGGGGAAGAGATATGAAATTCATCTATGCATCTGGAAAAAAAATTGAAATTGAAAAACATGTCCCGTGAGCCATAGGAAATCAAGAGATATTGACTGGTGGTTCGCTCAGTCTGTCTTTTCAGAATACAGGATGTTCCGGGTACTGAGCCAGACAACAAGAATAAATAGATTAGTGGAAAACACACAGGAATCTCGGTCCCCAGGTAAGTTCTGTTCTGCAGGTAGTTGCGCAATACACAACTCTTACCGATGAATGCAGATCAGACTCAACATCTGATGAAGTTATATGATGCTGGTGAATAGCTGGGCAATGCAATTCTGAATGAATGGATGTGTGTGTGTGTGTGTGTGTGTGTGTGTGTGTGCATTCTTTTGGAGAAAGAAGCAATTAGGAATGTTTTTGCATGGTGCTCATCTTTCAAGTCAAGATTAAGAGGATCAGAAGAAATTAAGCAAGTAAATGAAGAAAAGGTTTGCCAGGACAGCCAGTCAACAGAGGCTAAGTTTGCATAGTCATTCTGGGTGGTGCTCAGACAGCAAGACACATAGAGAACAAAGCCGGGGTGTGAAGGTTGGCAAGCTTGATGGAATCTCTCCATAGAATGGCTACATCATTGTCACTAAAATATGAGAGACATTAGAAGTAACCTCGGCTTAAAAAAAACCAGTGCTTTTAAAATATGGCCCTGTCTATAAGAGAAATAATAAATGAGGCAAGGTCAAAATGAGTATTCAAGGACCAATTAAAACGGTGGCTTGTCATATAAAGTTTTCATGGAAGGCTGGGCTAGTCTGGCAAATGGGCATGGAAAGAATTAGACAGATTTGGGAAATATTGTAGGAACTGATGATATCAGGCCCAAGAAAAAGCAGCATTAAAAACAATTGGTTGACCTTTCTTGTATTTTGTTCTGGATCTTAATTCAAAGAAAACTAGAGTTGACATATTTGCAAACTGTTAATGAATAGGCTCCTGTCCCCACTCACTATAAGGTCCCTGGCCTCAAGGATCTGTCCTAGCAACACAAAGTGGATGAAGATGCAAGCCTCAGTATTATAGATAATGCTTTGTTGCATAAGGGGGTTGAAAAATTTCCCAATGTCTGACCTGGGAGGTCCCTCTTGGTAGCTTATGCCTAATCATCTGAATTGCCCCATGTACTTTTCCCTCTGACTCATTTTCATGGCAATAAACCTTTGTCAAGAGGTAAACGAAGCTTGAGTCCTAAGAATCCTTAGAAGAACTCATCTAGCCTGGAGCTGGTCTTTGGGGATTCCTAAAGCAATAAATTCCTGGGATCTTCCCAGTTGTTCCTGCACAGAAAGAAATATTGCATAATAATCCACAATAGCAATTCTCTTTCTAGGCAAATTTGGAGGACATCATTTAGGACAATTTTAGATATGAAACCAACCCTTTAGTATATCTTGAATTTACTTGATTCACCCAAGGAACGTAGGAGAATAATTGTGATCGTAATTTTTCAGTCTCTGGGGTTGTAAAGCAAAACCTTGGCCAATGAATGTCCTTTGGACTTCATTCGCATAGGTTTCTTAGCAACTTATGTTCATACTTTTAGTGTTAGCTTCATATATCAAAGAAAAGGTTTTGTCAACACAACTAAAACATATCCTCACAAACATGTCAAAATGAACAAGAGACAGGAGACAGCAAAAAACAGTTTCTTGTCGCAAGCTTTGCTTACGGTAGGAGATGGAACAGCATGGTGGCTGCCAGACACAGGTGACCCTGGGTTTGGGCTGGGATTGAGGAACTGTTGATGCTCTTTCATTTAGGTAAAAGACAGCACCTTTTACAGTACCTTCTGTGTGCAGAGGTCCAAGAGCCTTACAACTGTCAAAGTCTTTATTAAGTCTGCATAAACTCAGCACTCCTTTCTCAGGGCTCTGTTTTATCAAACCCGTGTGAAATCAATAGAAGCCCTCAAGAAGCCTGTGCTTCTGTGCCCACTCTGGAGCCATCGCAAAGTTCTTTCATCTCTGGTTATTACTTTTCAGTTGAAATCCACTACATTGCTCCTTAAATGCATTCTTTGTCCTTACAAATTCCTGGATTTGAGAGCTTCTTTGGGGGTTGGGGGTTGTGAATATGTGTGTGTGTTGAGAGTGAAGGTCTATGTGTTTGTGTGCCTAATAAAAGTGTTTTGGGGTAATTGCAACTGTTTGCTCAACCTAAAGTTAAAGTTAAAGCAAAAAAAAAAGGTGCTAAGTTTTTGGTTTGTGGAAGGTCTTAGAATGAAAGGTAAATATTTTCCAAGAGGAATTGCTTTTCTGGGACCATTTAAATCCATTAAACATACTAACTTGTTTAAACCTCATCACGGTCTAAGAGATAGACGCTATTCTTATCTTCATTAGACTGATGAAGATGCAAGATTCAGAGGTGTCAACCTCCCAGCAAAGGTCACTCCACGCAGGGTCTGTATGAAGCAAGGCAGTCTGCTTCCAGAGTCTGTGAGCTTAGCCTCTGAGCATCTATTCCTGTTTTCTGTATCCATCGTCTTGGAAATTACTGGCCACCTTTACACATGCTTTGCTCTGTTTGACAGCTCTCTCTCTTTCTCTCTCTGTGTGTGTGCACGCGCACACATGTGTGGACGCGTGTGCATGTGCGCGGTTGTGCGCACTTTCCCCCCAGGTTTATTCCGTGTGCCCTCATCCTCTTCATTCCTCTGTCTTCCATAAATGCTTTTCACAGTCTGCTAGGCAGCCTGAGAAACACCGGGGGAACAGCACAGGCACTCTCTCTGCCTGTGGGGGCTCCAGCTGGGAACCGAGTGGGACAGACTATTTCTGATGACATTGCTTCGAATAATTTAGATTCCTTTTGTCCATCCCAAGGAAGGGGAATTACACTGAGAAATCCAGATTTCTGACATCAAACAATGCAAATCGGAAAGACAAACCCTTCACATGGAGCAGGGCTCAGCTGCACTTGCCCAGGGTTGAATCCGTGTTCAGATCTTACAACATGTCAGATAGTTTTAAATACAAGCTGTCAATTTCCAGTGGAAGGCTTTAGAACCTTTTTCCTTCCAATGAAACGACATAATCCTCATTATCACTACATCTTACGGTTCAAATGATTTACAAGCACGGTAGTTTCCACGTCCAAGAAGCCAGGCATTTTGGAGGTGAATAAAAGCGTACTCATGACTAGATGTTTTGTTAACAAAAACCTCCCCAGCGCAGGAGCAGAAAATTCCATTGTTCATTTTTATGACTCTAATCTCCTGGATGCTTCTCGGTCAGGTTGCATTTGCTCTTTTTTATATGCTATTTCTCTCTCTCTCTCTCAGAAATAAAAGGTATTTCAATTTGGGAAGTGTTTATTGTACAGTACCATCAACTGACTTTCTTACTCTTTGGAATATCTACAATGCAAACCTGATGGCGATTTAATCCTTTTAGTAAAGAGAAAGTTTGTATTGATGAGAAAATCTCCTACATGCTGTTGAAGAAAATGGCAGCTGTTTGGAATTTTTTTCTCACTTCTTTCTGAAACCATTTTCTAAAATGTTAATTTTATGAATAAAGAAAAACAAAAGAAAGAGAATATAATTAATGATAGGATCACCAACCTTAGAAAATGTTCAGATAAGTTGTGGGTTTTTTTTTTTTTGAATGATTCCACATTATGTCTGCTTCCAAAGTGGCAAGTATGAATTTTCTTGGAACTAGCAAGAAACATTAGTCATTATCTGGGGTCACTGAATTGGGACAAAAGGTTTATATAATACTCAGCAAAGTCCTGTATTGAATGAAATATTCACAAGTATGACATTGTATCTTGCATTGCCTGCTCCAGATTCCACAGAGAAAATTCAGACATAAGAAACATGGAAAATTCATATTTAATAAAATCTTATGATTTAAGTTGTACATTCACTTAATTTGTGTAACAATGTTAAATAAATCAGGTGGCAAAAAGGAAAGTGCTTAAAAGATTACAGATGGATGGGTGGGTGGATTCAACCCTCCTCTTCTACACGCATATGGTGGTTTCTGCTTATCATTTCCTAAACTCTTATTTCTTTCCCCGATACTTACTGTCAAATAGATGTCTCTCAAGAGGCTTGTCACCCGCACTTTTCCCAAAAGGTCTTGATTTCTCGCCTAGTTTATCAGCTTTTTTCTGTTCTCAATGCCCTTCAAATCTACTTCTTTTTAGAGGTCTCCATCATCAGATTTCTCTCATCAGCACCCTCTCTCTGAATCCAATCCTCCAGCAAATCCTGCCACCTCTCTCTCCAAAGTGTAACGTAAATCTCAACACTTTTCACTGTTTGCATTTATTCAAATCCCTGGGCAATCGCATCTGATTTGTTTCCCAGTGTCTGCTCCCCCTGTCTGCAACCAGTTCTAAATCAGCAGACAATAGGATCTCGGTTTGTGAAATCTATTATTTCCCTCACTGGAACCCATTGGTGATTTCCTATTCAATTAGAATAGAATTCCGATTTCTCTCCTTACCGGCCTAAAGGACCCTTTTAGTGTCTGATCTCTGCTTGCTTCTCCTGGGTTATTTCACTGTGCAATTCTCTGTCCACTCTGCTACAGGTAGATCAGCTTCCAGCACGCCAAGCTTTGTTTTTAGCCTTTTTATCAGCTGCTCCCTGGCCAGAGAGCTGTTTCCCCATCCTCCTTTTCTGGACATCACCTTTCCCGTACGTCTACTTCTATTGCAATGCCATCTTCTCAGAAAGCTCACCGTTACTCACTGGCTTTGTGTAGCTGTCCTCACACTCATATTCCATTTGTTTGTGCTCATCCCGTGCCGTTATCTGGAGGTGCGCCATTGCTTATGTTTATTGGCTAAGTAGTTTTCTTCTCCCTCCAGGATGAAAGCATCAAGAGATATGATATGGTCTTTAGCTGTTTTTCTTTACTTCTGTCCCCAGTGCCTGGTATGGCAATTGTGGTGAGATAGGAGCACAAGTTCCATCTGCTGAGTGCAGGAATGAAGTTATGTCAAATAACTTTTATACCTACCTTCTGATAGTGAGTACCATTACGGGGATTTCAGATTTACAAAACAAGCTCCCCAAGCATACGTGTGGCTAAACTCAGGATGCTGACAATCAAACATGATTCTGACATTCTCCCACAAAAGTTATTTTGAAAAGTAGATGGCTGGACTGACGCTGGATTAAATTCCATCTCTCAGGGCATTCCCAACCAGCCCTAAAAGGCTGTCAACTCCTTACTGCCTTTCAGATCAAACTCAGGTGGGACAAAGACTGGGAAGTCTACAGCTGCCAAAGCAGATTGAGAGGAGACCAGGATCTGTCAGTTCACTGGACCCGGTTTTGCTTTGGCTATTCTCAGGGGCCATTCTCTGAATGGGAAAATACATCTTTGGAGGATTACAGAGCCTGAAGACTGGGATGGTGAGAGAATCATTACTATGAACTCAGAACTATGTCAGTTACTGAATATGTATGTATGCACTCTCTCTCATAAACACACACACACACACACACACACACACACACTTGCAGATCCAGTGGTCAGTCTTCAGGCTTCATACATGTTAGATCTACACATGTACACACACACACACACACACACACACACACATACATTTACATATCTGGTGATCAAACTCCAGGCTTCATATGTGTTAGGTCTGTGCCCTAACACTGAACTATACCTCAGCTTATTTACCTTAAACACCTCTGTGAAGCTCTCCATGAAAGTCTACGAATTAGTATCACTAACAGGCATTTATTTAATACAGTACTATTGTAAATCTTTATCATAAAAAGCTGGGACCTTTAATGAATGTCTAGAGCTACTTCTGTGGATATAAGAAGTCAAAGACTCAGTGCTTTTTATAATAACGAACTTTTATCTGGAAGTGTTAGTCTGTGAGATGAAGTTGGGGCTCTACAGAAGAGTGGGTGACTTGGCATACCATAGACGGGAAATATTCCTAAATAACAGCAGTTAAAGGTACTGAAGGTACCTGATCACCATGATAAACAACAACCAACTCTGTCCCAACTTTACGGAATGGATGAGGGTGCAATTAAGGATATTATATAGTCTGTCAAAAACATAGTAATTTCCAAAGGCAGATGTGATTTGCATGACTATCCCGTCATTTGTTTTTGCTGTGCAATGGCACATCAATACCTGTGGGGGAATCTTCACTGGAGAAACGACAAGTCCACCTGCCTCTATCCTCAGGAATTACTTACCATTTGTTATTTCTAAAGGCTTGTTTATCCCCATAGATTGCGTCAGTCCACTGGGGTTGTTTCTCTTTCTTTTGACTGACTTGGTTTTCACTATTTATAGCTGAAATGTCCTGGGGTTTTGTTGAATTATCCAAAAATAAGAAGATTTGGAATTTAGGTTTCAGAATGACAACATGCATACTTTTATCCACAGAGACCATTTTGAGTCTAGGAAACAAAGAAGTAGTGCAGCCCATGACTAGTGTCTACCCTTGTGTTGTTGTTGCTTTATTTTAGAGAAGAAGGGATCGTTTACCAAGCAACTTGTCAAAAGAAGGTATCTGCTAAACATTTATTGTATACTTGATACTGGAAGGAGAATTAAAAGTGAAAAAAATACAGTCTTTCTTTTTGGATAAGTAAAACCATCAAACTTATTTAAGAGCTGTAGCAAGCAGAAAAATTCTGCTTGCAAAATAAGCCAAAAGAAAATCAACAAAAATATGAATATGGATCTTCACAAATCCATGAGGCAGACAGAGGAAGTAGTACTGAAAGCTACTATTGTAGAATTTGCATTTCTTGATTAAACACAGGGCATTTTGTATTGCTCCAAAATCTCAGCAGGCCTCAGGAGGAAGCCGGCAGCAGGGAGGCACCAGGTGGCTCTACTGCAGGACTTGTGTAGTCCAAAACAAGCATGGAAGTTGGCTAAACATGAGGAGAGATGTCCCATTTCCTTGAGTCCCCGATAAAAGAAGAAAGTGAGCCACTGGGCATTAGAACAAGGCAGGTACTGACAATTGCATCAGCAGCCCTCAGCTCAGCGGCTGTGGGAAGTTGAAGTATTCCTGACTGCAGACATGGGTGAAAAACTCCGCTCCCACACAACTGCTGCTAAGAATCATTCTTCATTCCTACATACATTTAACATGGTGGGGTAGCCAATGACCAGAGACCTTAAGGAAATGTGAAGCTCACACATTTATTACCACTACCAGGTGCTTTCTGTCCCCCTTTATGCAACTGGAATTCTTGTACTTTTGACAGTGAAAAGACCTTTGTTCTACAACTCAGTCTTGAGAACTATTAGAGAGTGAACCCTAAACATATTTGCAGGCAAGGACTTGCAGAATTCTATTCACTGGCAACTATTTCTCAGTTTCTTTCCTGATGGAGGCTGGAAGACCTCTGTCTTAGTTTCACCTGCTGGCCTGACCACAATATTCTTCAAGACAGAATAGCAGTTCTTGGCCCTGGTAGCCATGTCCTTGGTGAGCCCTTCATATCTGCATGATTTAGGGTTCGAATAAATAATCTTTTAATTTAATCGTACAACAACATATTTTAAAAAACAAATATTTTAGAAAACAAATGATGTAGGAAGTCCTTCTGTATATGTGTTGCCTTTATTGGTTAATGAATAAAGAAGCTGTCTGAACAGGCTTAACAGAATAGAGCTAGGCGAGGAAAACTAAACTGAATGCTGCAAGAAAGAAGGCAGAGTGATGGAGATGCCATGTAGCCCCACCAGACACAGACATCAGACAGAACCTTGCTGGTAAGCTACAGCCACGTGGTGATACACAGATTAATAGAGATGGGTTAAATTAAGATAAGTAAGAGTTAGCCAATAGGAAGCTAGAGCTAATAGGCCAAGGAGTGATCTAATTAATACAGATTCTGTGTGGTTATTTTGGGTCTGGGCAGCTGGGAACACACACGCAGCCTCTTACAACACACAAACACAATGATACATTTATTCTGATCAAGTGAAGAGAATAAAAGCTATGTGTCATTTAGAATACTAAGATACAGAATTCTTCTTTTAGATTTAAAGAATTTGGGAACATTAAAAGGTATCTTAATATAGCCTAATCACTATGTGTTGCTGCTAAAAAATCAAGATATAATCAACCAAATTAGTTAAAATTTTCAGGTCACCTCATTGATTAGGGCTTATATTGAATGAGAGAGAAAAAACTCACTTGAGTTAAACAAATTAAATGATAGGCTTATTCCAAGATTCGGCAAATAATATACTGACACCCAAAAGGCTTATTTGCTGGTATACCCTTACAATCATAACCATCAGAATCTCGCTTGTGTTTGTATACCTATTTTAGCATTTATCAGAGGCTCTAGAATTTTATTCTGTATGCATTAGAACAGTGGTTCTTATCCTGTGGGTTATGATCCCTTGGTGGTCAAACTACCCTTTCATGGCAGTTGCCCCAAGCCATTAGAAAACAATTCATAGCAGTAACAAGATCACAGTCATGAAGTAGAAGCGAAAGTAATTTTATGATTGGGGGTCATCGCAACATGAGGAGCTGCATTAAAGGGTTGCAGCATTAGGAAGGTTGAGAACTACTGCATTAGAGGGATAGGATACACTCTTTTTTGTTGTTTCGTAATGTTCAGTTGTTTTCTTGTTGTATGAGGCTGCTTGTTCATTCCCAGCTGCTGAGACCCAAAATAACCACGCAGAAATGGTATTAACTACAACACTGCTTGGCCTATTAGCTTATGCATATTTCTATCACACTCTTATATCTTAAACTAATCCACTTTCCATTATTTTATATTTATCACGTGGTTTCTGGCCTACCAGCAAGGTTCTGGCTGGTGGCCTGCATCTTTCTTGTCTGGGGGCTTTGCGGCCCCTCTCCAACTCTGCCTTCTTTTTCCCAGCATTCAGCTTAGTTCCCCCCCACCCCCCCCCCTGCCTAGCTCTACTCCACCCTATCACAGGCCAATGCAGATTCTTTATTCATTAACCAATAAAAGCAACACATATACGAAAGGTTTTTTTTTTACATCATTTTCTCTTATAGCAAGACATGGCTAAAAATTAGCAACATCAAGTGAAACTCTATCAGCATATGGGCAATGGGTAGGTTTGTTTGTTTTCTTCCCTTAAATTACAGTTTAGAAGCGTTTCGGATTCACAGCACACACACTCACATTTGTGAGCTGTTATAATAGTTGCTATTATGCTAATGGGTAAACAGATGGGAACATAACACAGGCCTTTCTGAAACCTGCTTTCTTTGGTTATTCCTTCTGTAGCGCTAGCTGTGTTGAGTCTAAACAAAAAGCTGCTAGACAAATTATTTATTCCATTGACACTGGGAAGAGGTAACCAACATTTCCCGATTGCTCATTTCACAGCAAGCACTGTCTAGGAAAATGTCATTGCTCTCTGATTGGCTCTGTCCAAAAAGGTTGGAAAGGAAACTGAGTCATAGCACTTAGCTTACCGGATGCTATCCAGCTATTCCAGGCCCCTAGCAGAGTCTCTTTGACTGCAAGTTCTTCACATTCTTTGGTAAATGGAAATTTTTTTAATAAGGTGCCTCAGAGGCAGGAAAGAGTGCAGCTATACCTCTAGGGAGTCTGAAGTTCAAAGGAAATCACAGCCAGTGTGAAATTTCTTTGAAGTTTCATCTTTTATCTTTAACGTGCATGCGGTCTACCACATAACATATCTATATTTGTTTTATACAAAATATATTTGTTTTTTTTTTCTCCAAATCTTCAAGTGAAACGGAGGCCCCAGAAGTGTGCATTGTGTCTATCCCTTGGCTTCTAGATTACCCCGGGGGTGTTTTGGTATAAAAGCACAGCTGTTCACATGACGAACTCTGCAGAATTGAGGCGCATGATTCTAGCCCTGTTGGTTTTAATGTGAAATCTCAATTTCCCACAGTGCCTCTTTAAGAGTCAGACTTAAGATCACCTCTTCCTAAGCTGCCCCAGCACACTGCAGTTCCCTTTCATTCAAATTATTTCTTTAAAGTCATTGTCCTGTGGCTAAATTCTGTGAAGCAGAGATTCATCCTCTTGGTTACTCTAGGTCTTGTCCCAGTATCTGCAAGAGAGTAACAAAAAAATCTTTATGTTTTAAGAATAACTGATGCATTTTATTGTCAAAATCTTTTCATAAGACTTATACACATGACAGACTCCATCAGAGGGCTTAGATAAAGTTGATATTACAGTGCATGCTGGAAGATTAAGATCTGTACTTCTAACTGGTCATGGAACTGATTCACTAAGTAGTCCTAGATAGAAAAAAAAACCAAAAACATGTGGACAACCTCTCCTGATACCATACCTTTGTCTAAAACAGACATAATAGGATGTATCAACAACATGGGTGCTCACCCCTAGGTAGGCATGCAAACCCGCATCTAGATAGATAGATAGGTCCTCGTTACGATCATCCTTCCAAGAGTCCAAAACTAGCACACTGAGTTTGATTTGGCAAGCAACTTGTAGACTTATAAAGCCAGACCAAACAGAGTAGCTTCTGTAAAGTCAGTGAACACTGCATTGTCTCATAACTCTTCAGAATGCTGAGAAGTCACTGTTGAATGTTCAACTCTAAATGGGACGTCGATATCACCTCCTCCAAGACTTCAGGAATACTATGGGGAGTGAGTGCGGTAATAGGAATGAAAAGTCAGAGTTAGGGGTGTGGAGTGTTGGGAAATGCTGTCTTTCCAGGTACTCTGGAAGTCCAGAACTCTGATTGCTCACATAAAATCCACACAAGATTGGACCTATCAACATTCCAACATGGAGGGAAGGTGAGGCTGAGGTTCAGGATAGCCTCTTTACCCCTGAGGATTTATAGGTAGTTAATAATTACTGATGGAAGGAGAGACATTTTATTTAGTAGGATAGCCACTAGTGCAATGCCCAAACTCCAGTAAATAACACAAATGAAACTCAATGATTCACACTGAAACACATATGCACACTACAGATGTGAAAGGCAAAGATTGGCTAGTTAGGAGAAAGAGTGTGATAACGGGAAGTGGGAAGAGGGCAACAAAGGGGAAGGGGTGTGAAAGTAATCAAAATATATCATTTATAGAGAGATAAAATGTTATTATAAATTATGATGGTTTAGTTTATAAATTAAGGAGAATCAAGATAAAATCAGTACAGGACAGGTCAGAGAATTTGTGGACAAAAAAAAAAAAAAGAGAGAGAATTTTAATACAGCCAGCGTAGATGGACTACCTTTAATGTGGCTACAGAACTGGTGTTTTTTTTTTCTCAAAGAAAAGAGAACTTAGGTCTCTATCAGTTAGAACAGCTGCTCAGGCAGATTTTTTTTTTTTTTCAGATAGGACTCACCAGGGGAGGAAGGTAGACGAGGAAATCACTGGAAGTTGCTCTGGGGGAGCAAACAAAGGAGGTAAGGTGGGTGTTCCACTATATGCTCCCTTTGTTGTACAGTGGCTATCACGACATGTCTAGACAAACTTGGTTTGACCTCAATCTTAAAGTCAGGCTCAAGGATTAAAAGATAACCTCTAGAGGTAAATATCAATTTTAGTATTACATTGACCTACAATTTTATCTCTTTGTAATAGGGAGGGTATTTATTAGGATTTTCACCTTGTCTGCCTGAACTTACAAATACATATTAACTGCCTGTGAGTATAGACTTTCAAGAATTTGGTCACCAAAGCATAACCAGGGAAGACATGGGTAAGTACAGATACTTCTATTAGCTTGACATGCCACATACCCAAGCCCTAATAAAGCTTACAGATGTAAGCTGTTTGCCCTCCACAATTGAATGTTACATCCCTAATAGTGCTCTAAAAGGAAAGAAAATGGTTTTTTTTTCTCTTATCAATTCTTGTTACAAGTACATGACATAGTAGATGATAAGACTCATTTGTACAACTCTATGCAGGTATTGGGAGTCTGTCCTGTCCTCCTTGGACAAAAAGACAGGTCTCCTGCCCAGTGTACACCACTGTTTCTTCTCTGACCTTCTAGAGAACGTGACTCAGTTACTTTCTTCAGTTTTACAGAAGAGCAAATAGCTTTTGCGCGTTCATTATATTGGCAAACTGTCATGTACTGTTTGAGCTCACTGAGCAGCTGTCTCTCCTGGGTGGTTTTTGTTAACTTGACCACGGCTAGAGTCATCTGGGACGAGGGAAGCTCAGTTGAGAATACTCTCCTATCAATTTACTTTGTAGGAAAGTCTGTGGCCCATTTTCTTGATTGATGATTAACGTGAGAGGTCTCTGACTACTTCAGGTGATCCCACCTCTGGGCAGACGGTCCTGGGTGGTATAGGAAAGCAGAGTGAGCAAGCCATGAGGAGGAAGGCAGTAGGCAGCATTTCTTCAGGGCCTTTGCTTTGAAGTTCCTATCTTGAATTTCTTCCCGGGCTTCTCTGTGATGTACTCTAAGTCATAATGTGAAATGAACTCTTGACTGCCAATGCTGCTTTTGGTCCTGGTGTTTATCACATTAGTAGAAAGAAAAGTAGGACAGGCGCTCTCGAGAGAGGGCTTGGCTCTCCCACTTCAGATACAAGCACATTTGTCTCAAAGCGTCCTCCAAAACATTCCGTTCTGAGTCGGGCTGATTGGTTGACTCTGTCACAAGGAAAAAGAATAAGCACAAAAATCGCCCAAGAATAAAGGCATTGTGCTCTTAAGAACAGATATGCATTAACTATTTTCTTCAGAGGTTACTCTTGTTTATCCCATAATATAAAGTTGCTTGTAATGAAAGCAGGCAACTAGTAAAAAGTTCACCCATAGAGAACCCTCTGCTTAGAAATCTTTAAACAGTAACCCCAGTGTCACAGTTTCCATAGGGCTTCCTCAGCTGATCTGTTGCAAATATCGGTTTGATGGTGTTCTGTTATTTATCTCTCCACTGCTTGCACTTACCCAAATGCAGGGTTACCAGAGGTCATCCTCTAAACCTCACAGACACATAAAGATTTCAACTGTTTTGTGTTTTCTATAAGGTGTCCCTGGGAATTTCAACAGTACGCATACAGGTAATCTTAATTCATTACACTGTGGTTTGTAAATAGTTTAGATTCAGCCCTTTTAAAATGAAAAATATTCATTTGCTAATGTTACTATGTTTCATAGTATTAAGGAAATGAAATAAAGATTTATTTATTTTTATCTCACGTATACGTGCATGTGTCTGAATGTGTATATGTGTGCCGTGTGCAAACACGTGTTCTCAAAGACCAGACAATGAAGGGTGTCAGGTTCCCTGGGACTGGAATTAGTAGGTGGCCACGAACCACCTGATGTGAGTGCTGGAAATCTAACCTGGGACCTAGGCAAGAGCAGCAAGTAATCTTTCCATTGAGCCATCTCTCCAGCCCCAAGAAAGGAAATAAATTAAAAAAAAAAAAAACAAGAAAGTAAGCACAGGGTTTGTTGGGGGAGGGGATAGTTTTAGTGATAAGAATGTTTTCCACATTCACTAGATGGTTTCCAGGTTCCAGAATGGGGATAAATAAATCTCAATAGCCTAGACAAGCCTACACAAGAAAATCTAAGTTATTAAATCCGTGTAGAAGATTAGATTGATAGGTCTCTCTCTCTCTCTCTCTCTCTCTCTCTCTCTCTCTCTCTCTCACACACACACACACACACACACACACACAATATTAACGTTTTAACATTTCCAATGTCAAAGTTAAATTTATTGATATCACACCTATGGAACAATTTGTTAAAGCAAAGCTAAGAGAAACAGAGGTTCTTCCAAACCTAGGTACCCCTGGGACTAGCTCCTCCATTTACAGTAAAAAGTAAAATAGTTTATTTTGGCTACTTTCATGCTCTTAAATAGCCAACAAGAAAACATGACTAAAGATAAAAGTAATTTGTATTATTTTAGTTATCTAAGTATTCCCTAGACATTAGGCTTAAATTTGTAAGAGTTGCTATTTAGACAAGCAACTCTCACTAGTGGCTTCCTTCTTGGTGAGGAAAATGCTGTCTAGATATAGGACATGAACACTTTGGCTCAGTTTCAACACTCTGGATCATTCTCAGGACCTGTGGCTGGAAGCCGCACGCCTACTACTGTTCACCCTGAAAATGGAGAGATGGTGAATTGTCTTCTCTACCCCCCTCTTTAGAAGCCACCTGAGAGTTGCTCCCCACCAAGTCTAGCCACCCCAACAGTTGTCACGTGCTTGATAGCAGAGCCAGGCTTCATCATTCTCCGTTCAAGCCTTGGCGTCCTGGTGCAAGGGGACTCAGGGAAGAGAGAAGCCTTGAAAGGGTGCCTTGATTTCCAACTGAACAACCCCACAGCTCTAACAAGTCAGATGGATTGACACCCAGATTCCTTAAGCATCGGTTGGTCTTACTTTGTCTGAGAAGGGAATGCTGAGGATGGGAGCTAGAAACTAATTATAATGACTTAGGAAAGGGACCTCTGAAAGCAGAGCGTCCAGAAATGGCTTGGATCTCTGGCCAGGAATGCCAGAAGGGAGCGCTCACTTTCTGCCTCCCAAATGAGCACTTCTGCCGGGAGGCTGCATGTGAGGGTGGGGACCGAAGCTCTAGACCAGATAATTCCTTCTGGCGAGCAACTTCGTAACTAGAATTTTTACGGTGATAATAGGTTCTATTACCCAATTTCAGCCCAATTCTTCATCAGTGATTTTAGGGTTGCTTCTACAAAGGTGGAATGTCACACTAAAGAATGTGATTGGCCTTCACCAGGTAGCGACATACCATTGTTTCTCCCCCTAATAAGCGTTCACTCCTCAGAAACGGGGTTCACATTAAGCAATGCTGAAGAAAGGGGAGGAATAATTATCCCTTTAGTGAGATGAAGTACTTTTCCTTTTCATAGCCTTTGCCCCAGTACAGCTGCATATAGAGCTTTGGGCATGGAGTCTCCAAAGTTGGATGTCTTTTCTGAATTAGCCAGGAAGGTGTAACTTTTCTTTCTTTCTCCATCCTTTAGGCACTTTTTCCCTAACAACCTCCCTCTAAAGCAGTGGTTCTCAACCTTCCTAATGCTGCAACCCTTCCGAACAGTTCCTCACCTTGTGGTGACCCCGATCATAAAATTATTTTTGTTGCTATTTCATAACTGTAATTTTGTTACTGTTATGAATCATAATGTAAATACCTGATATGCAGGATATGTGATATACAACTCCTGAAAAAGGGTCATGCATCCCCAAAGAATTCGTGACCCCACAGGTTGAGAACCACGGCTCTAAAACTCTCAACTTCACCACCAGGCTATTTATCTGCTGTGAGGCTGATCTCTGCTCTGGTTTAACTCAATGGGTAAGGCCTTTCCCTCGTTGTCTTCTCCATCTTCCTTCTCCTCGAAGTTGCCAAGATTTAAAGCTTATCTTCAACCACAGAGGGCATTTTATCATGAACTCTAACACAATTATCCTTGAGATTCAAAAAAAAAAATCAACAGGAATGAAAGCCAAAAACAAAACCCAGTGTGCAGTCTTCTATTAAGTTTACAGTGATCCGACTTCCGAAAACTGCTAAAAATCCATTTTAGATCCCATTTTAAAATCTGAGCCTTTCCCCGTTGAACCTCAAGAATCCTCTCTGTTTTTATGACAGGTAACACCGTTCCAGGTGGTATGATGAATAAACACACGCTCTTGCTTTCAGGACAGAATATGAATATTCGAAGAGGCAGATGCTCCAGGTGAGGCAGGGACAAGCTGTTACTGTGGGGATTTGTCTCCTGCGACATCCCTTCTCTCTCTGTTTGCAGCAAAGTCCCTTCCAGGCACAGCTGCATCAACCCTATCCAGGGAACACGCTGTGCTCTCCTCTGCCCACTCAATTCATGCCCTTGCACTGCTGGCAAAGTACTCCGATTTTTATCTAGTGTCAGGTTTTAGTGTGCCCCTTGCCAGGCTCATATGTAATAGGTGGTGTTCAGTGTTTCTGCTTAAACCTCTGTCCTCCCTTGGTACCCACAATAAGTACTCCGAATGGCCTCCTCCATGTAGCTTGTGGTCACTGCCTTCCGTTCTCTATGCTTGCTGGGGTGATGATCTCACTCAGTTTAACATTCTGATGATCCCTCGCTGTATCTCTTCAGCAGCAGCTGACCGGCTCCATTAGTCAGGGTTCTCTATGGGACAGAATGGGTAGAGTGGATTCTAAACAGGAAGGTGCAGCCAGCAGCACTGAGAATTCATTTTATCTTGCAGATATTTTCACAGAGTTTTACCTAATTCTAAATGTAAATGTCCTGAGGCAGCGGGTCCCAGGAATTTATGGCAAAATTCTTTAGCACGACTTGCGTATGTCAGGTGAGCTACTGGTTCATTATCTCCTCCTCTTGTCAACATGTGTGAAAAAATCTAGATTCACCAATATGAACTTATTCCTGACCTTTATAAAAGATGATAACATCCTACCATGGAAAGAGAAGTGCTCTTTAGTTTAGAAATGGTAGCAAGACTATTCTCTCCATTTCTTACCTTACATTTTATTTCGGCTAATGAAAAAAAAAAATGACAAATTCTCCATGAAGTTATGAAATCGCTAAAAGTGGAAAAGCAATGCTGGCTAATCCAATAAAATACAACCTATGATTAATTATTGAACACACATTCCCAAATTAGGCACTCCTGGAGGTTAGGGACATGAGCAACTTCACTGAGGGAGAAAATTGAATTTACCAGGCATAGGCTCCCTCCGGTGTCATGACTCAAACTTGACTATAATAATAATATAATAGCCATCATTTATTAAGCACAGGCCATGTGTCCGGGACTGAGAAATGATTTACATATATTATCACATTTGTTCTTGATGGAGCCCTTCAAAAGAAGGGCTATCAACATCATCGCAGATGAGGAAAGCTGGGGTTTTCTTTATGTCAGCCCACTTATCCACATGGCCAGTCCTGGTAAGTATCAGATTTTAATTCAAACACAGGCTGTGGTTAGAATGTGTGTGTGCTTGTCCATTCTGCCCACGGCCGCCCTCTCTGAAGCAGTTTCTGACTAGTCTAATAAAGCCTCCCCCCTGTCTAAAAACATTACAGCTCCTGCATATTTCTGAATTTCACTGTTTTTGCATTCTTGCAAAGCAGGAGTGGTTATAACCAGTGAAACATCATTTCTTTCAAAACCTAACTTCTAGGCTTCAAATACCAGCCATCCAGATCACATGTTCCATGCCTTTGAGAAAAATTACTCCACACTTCTAGGTCGCTGTGTTCCTGTCCTTATGTTTAAAATTAAAAACATTATATATATTTTATTATTCATACTATTGTAAATATGTATTTTTATTAAATATATAATTTATAATAATTAAAGCAAATATTGTGTTTATATTAAATAATATATTATTGTTTATAAAATAAAAATGATGAGTTTTCTTATGGTATTTCCTGGTACACAGGGTGCCTCCAATAGACTTAGTTATTGATACAATTTAGCAATGCAAGTTTATTGGTTTCCTGAAGTCAAGATGCTAACAGGGCAATGTGAGTGTCCAAGTAGTAATTGAAAGAACATCTTGACGCTTCAACTGGTTTCCTATGAATGAAAATGAATGCTCTCAGTGAAGCTGGTAATTTTCCTTTTCCAATTATCAAATTCTTAATTTCTCCATCTTATTCTTTAACATCCCTCTTTCCCCTCAACAGGTGACTTTTCAAGAAATTAAATGAGGTAGTTTAAATATTTAAGCATCCCTCTCTCTTTTTCCCCTCCCCATTTTCAAGTTTTCCTTTCTACAATTTTCTGTTTGCCATGAAGCGTTTCTACCATTAATATGCATATTTAATTGACAAGTGTAGAAAATCACTAAGAACTGTATTGGCTTGACTACTGGACAAAAGGGAACAGGTGGTCTTTTTGTCAACAAGTCGTCGGCTGCATCTGTGTGTGGACATGAGGATGCTAAGATACTGGTAGCAATAATCTTTTTCTGTTTCCTACTAGTCAATCTTTCATTTTGAAATGTTTCATCAAACACACTGATAAAATAGTATGATCGTAGAGAACGACCTGTCCATGGAGACAGCAGATTTGAAACCTGTTATATCCGACATAATGAGTTATGCAAAATTTAACCATCAAAGAGACAATTTCCAAGTGCTTGAGGAGTTTCCTCCATGAAGAGAGGTCAGTTCAGCCTTTCTAGGATCCCATATGGGAATCAGAGCAAAGGCATAGAGGCTGCGGTGGGTGTATTTAATCCCTGACTCTGCTTTTCTTCCTCTCACACAATATCTAAGTTCTATAACATGGATATCTTCCTTTTATTTCCTATTTGTAAAAAAGTTCCTTGTTTTACATTGTCCATGTATTGTGTTTTAAATACCTAAAATTACACTTTCTTATTAATTAGTTCCCTGGACTCATAGTCAATGAGTTTTTCAATATTTTGCTACAAAAATCAATGTGTAATAAATGACCTTCTACGTGGATCATTTCATGCATATGTGAATAGAAATGGCAATTGTGTTTGTAATTAAATGACGGATTTTGTCATGAAACCTTTTGTCAGTGCTACATCAAGCAATATTCTTACTAGCAAAATGCCTGAGTTCCTCTTACCTTCTCCTTCATTGTTATGTTATCGCCCTCCTTGATCTGTATCTAAATAGAAGAAAATATCATTTCAATGTACGCTGATTTATATTTCAGTGGTGAGTGGGACATGTCATGCATTTTCTTCAAGAATACATTGTGGGCCTTGGTGAGCTCCCAATAGATCAGCCCCCACTGTCTCAGTGGGTGGGTGCACCCCCCGTGGTCCTGACATCCTTGCTCATGTTCTCCCTCCATCTGCTCCTCATTGGGACCTTGGGAGCTCAGTCCAGTGCTCCAGTGTGGGTCTCTGTCTCTATCTCCATCCATCACCAGATGAAGGTTCTATGGTGATATGAAAGATATTCGTCAGTATTGCTATGGGATAGGGTCATTTCAGGTTCCCTATCCTCCACTTCCCAAGGGACTAACTGGGGACATCGCCTTGGGCTCCTGGGAGCCACTCTAGGTTCAAGTCTCTTGCCAACTGCTCTTTGGATTAGAGAGGGAGGGGGAGAGAAGTGGGGGAGGAGAAGAGTGGGGGAGGGGGAGGGAAATGGGAGGCTGGGAGGAGGCGGAAACTTTTTTTTCTTATTCTCAATAAAAAAATATAAAAAAAATTTAAAAAAAAGAAAAAGAATACATTGTGGGAAGCAGAATTACAGAGATATTTTCCCCTTTGCTTCTTCTTCCTACTATAAAAAGACAATGTAATCAAACGCTGATTTGGTACCATTGAGGAGAACCTTGTGAATGTAATTAAAGTTACTGATCTGACCTTAAAATGGGGAGATTATCCTGGATTATCTGAGTGGTTCAAGTCAACTACAAAGTCCTTAAAGAAGAGGAAGTCAGAGGGCTCAGAGATGCAGCAATAGTGGAGGCTGGGGGTGGGTAAGGCAAAGGTACCAGGCAGGCAGACGGAAAGTGTAACAAGGACTCCTCCAGCCATTCCTGGTTTGCAGAGTAGAGGAAGAGGCCACAAGTCAAGGAGAACAGAAGCCTCAAGAGACAGAGTCCTCAACTTACATCAAGCAAGGAAAATAAATCTTAATCTTATCAAACTTGGAACTGAATTCTGATAACTTGTTGCATTTTATAAACTGCAGAATTGTTTGTTTGTAAAAGGGGGAGGTTTGGACATTTTAATATAATTACATTTTATATCAATAAGAAAAATATTTTAAAAAGTGGAATATATTTTTAGCAAGTGGTATAACTTCATATTTTTCATATAACTTCACATTTAGAAAAGAGCAATGAATTATTATATATTTTATATGTTGGGGCATTGATGCATTACCAAGTGAAGTTTTAAATAGATATGATAAGATACCTGCTAATACTATTCTCAGAACACCCTCAATATTGTATTCACAGATAAGACATTTTCAACCACAGAGTACCAGTATTTCATTATAAGATCTGTAGAATGTGGGCTGAAAAATCCAGTGGACTCACAGAAGAAAAAAATAAAAAGAGGAAGAGAAAAATCTTGATGAAAAATTACATATATATATGTAATTTACTTTAAAGATATTTCAAGGCTAGAGGAGGAAAAATAATTTATGGAAGTCAAATTAATCCCCTGACATTTTCAAAGTTATTACTAAGAAGTAAAACAATGGAAGCTAAAGTTCACAAGGCATGTGAGAGTTGAATATATTTAGGAAAAAATATTAAGGGTAAAATTATATCATTAATTAAAACTGAAAATGAGAAAGAAGGAAAAAAAGAGAAAAATGTGAAAAGAAGTAGGTATTGCCCAATGCCAATGATGTACATAGTAAATACCAAATTTCTAAATAAAGTAGTGACAGTGTTATTATACAGGTGTTAGTAGAAAGGTAGCAGCTTCAGCAAAATACATGCCTTCTAAATGTCCAAGAAAGAATCAAAACCTTCACAGAGTCAAATCATTATCCAAGGCATTTAAGAATGGGAAATAATATAACAGAACTAAAATTACACTAAACGGTCATGTCAATATTGTGAATTTATTGTGTGTGTTTAATCGCCTTCCCAGTTTTCCTAACAAAGCAAGATCCATCTCAAGGCTTTCTCCAGAGTTACACTTAAAGGCATCAAGAGCCAGGGACGGATGACAGACAAATTCAAAGAAAAAATGAGTCACTGTGTAAATGACAGATAAAATTCCACCCCGAAGAACTGCTGTCTTTGGATCCTTCTGCCAATTCTAAATGTGGAATGGAATCTTTTCTAATCTTGGAATTTTAACTGCTATTTGGGAAGAATACCAAATCTATGTAATGAAAGACCGATCAAATGAAATCCCATGTAGTCTTCTAAAGACACAGACTTGAGATCTTCAGATGTGAAAAGGAACACATTATAAAAATATCACAAAGACATTCCTTTCTTTGCGATGCTGTTCATCATCTCACCGATTCTTTCTTGTGAATCTTTGTTCCATTTAATTTTTGAAGATTTATATATGAGTCCTGAATTTCCAATTCCTTCCTTGTCCCTCCCACTCCTCAAATTTGTTCTCTTTATTCTTTAATATACTTGTTGTTACACACATATATGCATATGTTTATAAATATAACCTACTGATCATCTAGTGTTGCTCAGATGTGTTTAGCTCTGACTTCTTGGGATTGGTTAAACTATCAGGGCCTCATATCTGGCGAAGCCTGATGCTCGCTTTCTCAGCAACAACTAACTGCCGTTGTTCTTCTAGGAAAGCAGCATTGTGAGATCTCCCCATTTTACCTTGGCATGGCAATTTGTGTTGGCATGTTTTAGGTCTTACTTGGGTAATCACATTGTTCAGATTTCCTAGGTACAGTTTCCCTGTCAAATAAATAAAATGCTATCTTGCAGCAGGCATTTTTTTTTTCCTGATCCTCTGGCTCTTACAATCTTCCAGTCACTTCTTCCATCCTGTTCTCTGAGCCTAGTGGTTGGGTTGTAGATGTATCAGTTTGGTCTGGACACTCCAAGACTGGTTGTTCTTCACATTATGATCCAGAAAGTTGGGGTTAGGGTCAACGTAATCCAAGTAAGAAGAACTGAATGGGAAAAATCAGTTGAAAGGAAGGCAGTTGAATAAAGAGAGAATGTTTAGTTTTAGAGGAAAAACAGTACATATTGCATTGTGTGCCAAACTGAAACTTTGACATTGTTTGCCATTGTGGCTGGCTAGTGCTGCTTTTGTTACTAATATTTTTTTTGTGTGTACATACATAAAGATGCAGGTCTGTACCTTAAATCATCACAAATCTTATATATAAACATAAAATTATATGTACTAATAAACTGCTTGTATGTACAAGTACACATAGAATATCTGTGGCTTAGTCAATTGATTCTCCTTCCCTCATTTTTCTACTGTAGGATCTGTATATTTCTTAGACAAGTGCCTAGTCTTTTGTTATTGTTATGACTCAGAAATGTTATGTATGAACATCACCTTGTATAATTTTATCATTTGTGTTTCAAATATCTCCAAAGTAAACCCTCAAATATATACTAAGCAGCACACAAATATACACGTATATGAATCCTCTATTGTGTATCATTTTTAATGTGTGTGTTAAAACCAAAGAAGCCAAATTATAGGACAATTACAAGATAGAAGATGTTTGTTTTCCTCTTTCCATATGGGAATAATTGCAAAGCATTGCTTGGCTAAGTCACTCTCACAGTTCCCCCTATGAACATTCTGTTTACCTGGAGCTAAACAGATTGCTAAAAATCTCGCAGACACATCTACATGCTCCAGTTAATTTCCTTCACAGTCATTCATTTGCTGACATGACAAGCCGTCCCAAGATATTTTTAGGATCACTACTTCCAAGAAACCAAACTCTATTTCAGGTTTTGTCTCAGTTCTCCCAGGAATTTTAAAAAGCACATTTCTCCCTGAAGACAAGGAAAGAGAGTGTGCCCCCCCATTTCTTGGAAGACATGCCCTAACCTCTCCTCCCTTCTTAGAAGATGCTAATTAGCCTATTGTACAGTGTTTAAGGTCATGATTCTTTCTCATATTCTCTGTTTCTGGTTTTTACCAAACATGACAATAGTGGCCCAAGTTCTGATGAAGAGCCGTGAACAGCATCTTGAAGTCAAAGATCTAAATCAGCTGGGTATAGTTTTTGTCCACACCTCTCCAAGGAGCACAAAGCCATCTCTCTTTCTTTTCAAATTTTCTTCAGTCCTGAAATCCAAAATTCAGAATCTTGTAAGGGTTCTCTCTAAGTGTATTTCAATATTAATCTTCACAGATGGTATTTACATGATCTGAACATCACTTTCTATTGCCTGACCTGTCTTTACTTAAATGACCATGACTCTGTAGCAATCTGCAGTAAACCAGGACACATTGCTGAATTAGAACACACTCTTTGACCCATGAGCTACCCACAGGCCCATCTGCAGTGATGTTGGGAAAGCTGCGACAGCTGAAGAACAGCTGGGAAGGAGGCCATGGGATTATTTTAACCCGTGACTCTAAATCTAGTCTTTCAAAATTCAGAAAAGGGGGGAAAAAAACACAGTACCAAGCACTATTTCTGATTAATGAGTTCCATGATAAAATGAATATGAAACACTTGGAAATAATTTGGGGTTCAATTTTTCATCACACCTGGTTAGTGTTAGAATTTTTGGGGAAAGGACAAGTGAAGAGCAGAAAAGAGAGAGAATTGACTGCCTCTGAAAACGGTCCATCAAATGTCTTAAAATGGTCTTATCCAAAGTTGGTTGCCCCAACGTTGCAAATGAGACTTGGGTGATTACCCAGGTAGCTGATTGTCTCAGTCATTTCTTGCACCTTTTGGAAGTTGCTTGATCGCAGTTCCTGTTTACTCAAGTAATATTTTTTTCCTTCTCAGATCTTTGATGGGGTTGAAGACAAGATACTCATAGTTACTTTCTTCTCATGACTTAGTCAAGCCATTTTTAATATAAGACATAGATTCCTAGGATAGGATAACTATTGAAACATTTAGCATATGTTTCTTGTTTGATGTTGTTAATGCTGGTTGTAATTCTAATTTTTATGTATGTTTTTACCTCTTCTTTTCCCTGGACAATACTTGACATTTGTTCTTATTGTATATAGCTTTGTAGAAGGCTTAGAACTCTCTTATTTAGTCAAAAGGGCGAGGTGGTATGGGAACTCCTTCAGCCAGTAGCCTTTTAGATACTGGCCTACTTTAGGCATGGTCTTATATACGATAAATGCAGATAAAAAGTGTGTGTTGGCCTTTTGGCTGCTGGATTTGATTCTAGTTCCAAGCACATGCAGAGGAATGCGGATCACGACTATATCTGTGAATTTATCTCCAGATACATAAACCATTGTTATACCTATTCCAGCTATTGTAGCACTCTTTTGCACACCAACAACACAACAAGTTATTGTTAATACTTCTCTAAATATAGACATTTGCTTCTTTGTAGTTCAGACCTGAAATATCTAAGGACTTAACTTTAACTTAAGAGAAAAGTATGCAGATCTAATAAAATAAAAATGTATATGTACATACATTATTATATACCATGTTTAGATATAGAGATGCACATATTTAATATTTTTCTGCTACACACACTCTCATGTTCAAATTCAACAAGTTTCTGCATAGTGTGGGTGGAATACATAGTCCAAAGTGGATTTTAATTACAAGTGATAGGATGCCAATTAGACACCAAGGACAACATCAATATTTGTGACTTCCCATACAGCAAAAACTACATATGTTCACGCGGCTTGTAAGCACATGCCCATAAACTTTAGAAAAACTAACAAAAAAAATATCAGTGAAAGAAATCGATATTGCACTTACTATTTTTAACTGTATTTTACAGAAGTGGAAACCAGAGTGATTCGCCCAAGGCCATATTGTTAGGAAGTAGCAAAGATGGAAAACGTTTCTTCTGAATACAAATTCTGTGCTTTTCCCATGATAACGCACGCTGGGCTAATAATAAAGCAGGGCCCCCAGGTCCTGGAAGAGATAAATGCTTTAGCTATTTAGAGGAGAGGTAACGAGCCATAGGGGGAAGTGCACCTGCACAGTCCTTACGGAGCCTCTCCTTCTCTGTCTCTTAACTCAAATGACCCTGATGGCGAATGTCACAGGTTCTGCAAGATATATAAGGAAAAGAAGGGGAAACAGCTCAGGGGCAGGGCAAAGTGTGCACACAGCACAAGAGCAGGCAGAGCAGAAGGAAACCTGCTTAAATGAAATGACGAATGCACATAAGAATAAAGAGTATTGATGCTCACCTTACTAGACCTGGATGGAGGTGGGTGGTCCTTGGACTTCCCACAGGGCAGAGAACCCTGATTGCTCTTTGGGCTGACGAGGGAGGGGGACTTGATTGGGGGAGGGGGAAGGAAATGGGAGGCGTGGGGGGGGAAGAGACAGAAATCTTTAATAAATAAATAAATTAAAAAAAGAAGAATAAAGAATATTCAGATAGCAGAGGCCAAAATGTGGATTCAGACAATGAGACTAAAAATGTAAGTTCAGGCCCCGTTGTTCCATGTGATGAACGTGGGCTGAAGGACATCAAGCCAGTGTCAGCCACTAGAATGTCCTGCTGTGGTGGAGATTATTTCACTTGAGCCAGGCAGTGTGGCGGCCACTAGCGACACATGACTATTGGACATTGGGAGTGTGACCAGTGAAATGGAGCAGCTGACTTTTAAGTTTTGCTTAATTTTAATTCACTTTAAGTAGTCACATACGGATGGTGACATCTGTTTTATGTAGCAAAATATCTAGGTAACTCTCAGCATAGAGTCGCTGAGAACCCCTCAGTTAAGAAAGGTCAAATGAAGGCTTGAAGGCTATGTCAGAAAATTGGAGTGATTGTCTAGATACGTCTCCCCCCCCCCCCCCGGAGACAAAGGGAGCAGTTTGAGTGAGATTTAGTACTAGTTCAAGTTTGGCTGAGATCTAATAACAACCCACGTTTGTTAAGGACTCAGACAGCAATGACAATGCTGTCCCCTAGCTGGTGGAGAAATGTTGGGGAATTGTGGCTGGTCCTTTTTCTACCACAGATTTAGTTCTTCCTTTGGTTGCTGTCCATGTGCAGGAAACCTCTTCAGTGACATTCTCATTTCAGGCTCTCTCCATCCATATTCAAAGTGTGATTGTATCTCCCAGTTTCTCTTGCAGGTGGCTAGGGCCGCGTGGCTGAGTGTCAGATGATAAGTGAAATGAAAATGTTTCAGTCTTAAGTTTGAGGCACACATACCTTCTTGATCTTGGTCTTTCCACTTCGTTCTTGTCTACCAGTTTGGTCAGAGGAGCAAGGTGGTCTTGCAACCCATCTCTGAAAGATGTCATCAGGAAAAGGAAAAAGTAAAGTCAAATTTTGAAATTAAGCATAAGTCTGGTATCCTACTTCAAATAGCCAGTGTTAAGACACAAATTAAGTTCTGTTTCAAGGCCTCTTTCAGTTAAAATTAAGTCCAGAAGTTTTGAATACTATGTAGACTGGTATACAAATGAGATTACAAACAGCCCAGGAGCTGGAAAGATGGCTCAGTAGTTAAGAGCACTCCCTGATCTTCTAGAGGGCATGGGTACCCAGCAATCACACAGAAGCTCGAAATTGTCTGTAATTCCAGTTCCAGGACATTCAGTGCTCTCTTCTGGCCTTTAAGGTTATCAGGCAGGCACATGGTGCACATATTTGGATACAGATAAAACATAAAAACAATTGAAAATAATAAAAACAAGCCAATTTTCTTTGCACCCCTTCTCTTTCACTCAAATACTAAGAGGATTCTGTTGTGTTCATAAAATATTGCTGAGTACCATTAATTCATAATTTTTCCCCATGAGAAAAATATATTCTAGGAATTGGAGCTGTATTATTTGAAATAAATTACTGTGATGACAGGGCTGAAATAATAATAGATATTTACATGTTATTACAATGAAGCAAAAATAATGAAACCATAGTGAGATGTTATTTTGCAAAGGAAAATGAAGACAATTAAGACAGCTGTTATGATGTCAAAGAGTCACTGTCATAGGAACATAAAATGGCCCATATATTGTGAAAACATATTTGATATTTTTTTAGGAAACTAATTGCTCTTCTATCTTATGACCCAGGACTTAAAATCTCAAGCATTTACCCCCAAAATAGAAACATATCCAAAGGAATAATTGATCATACACATGCACATACATATTCAAAAATGCCGAAAGAACACTACTATTCATCAATAGAAAAGCAGAAAAAAATCAACCAAGCACACTATAATTTATTCATGTAGTAAATCATCACTCAGAAACATAGAAGAATGAAATATTGATATTTGTAACACTATGGATCAACTTCTATCTACTTTGATGAGTGAATGAACAAAGCCACACACACACACACACACACACACAGATATTTCTAGGTCATATGATATTCATGTGTGGTGGGAGAAACCAGAATGACAGCTACTTTCTGCTTAGCTATTGGCTAATTAGCTCTTTATTAAACCAATAACAGCAACACACCTTCACAGCATAAAAAAGATTGTTCCATAGCAATAAATAATAAAGGAAAACCCTCTTCTCCAAAACAAAAGCCCAGTGTTCTGATCTGCAGAAGAGCTGTGTGCATTTTCACAAGCAGTAGAATCTAAGCTTTAACTCTCTCTGGGCACGGACAACTTCTTAAGCCAAAGTCAAGGACAAGAACTCTATTTTTCTTTTCTGTGAAGTTTTATTTCATGGGGATCTTTCTTTTAATTTTAATTCTGTCTATTTAATATATCAACTTCAAAATTCCTTTCATCTAACTACTCTGGAATCTTTCAACAACATTGAATGATACTCATGATGTGTGGACATCCATATATTGTGGTAAATTGTTTTAAGGGAGAGTCTTTATGTTTTTCATCATGAGCATCTTAATATTGTCCTTTCATTTTGTTGGGTGAATTCCTAACATGCTATATTACATAATATGACAATCTGAAACAGGAAGAAGAAGAAGAAGAATAGGGAGCCAATGACTAACCTTGGGAAAGGGCTTTCTGGTCAAACTTTACAGTAGCAAAATGGTCAGTGGTGTGGCACACAAATGCGGTGAATGGATCCAGGAGCAGGAGGTTGAGTAAGCAACTCCAGTGTTTCCCTGTCTAAAGCCGCATCCCCCTTCTTAACCTTTAATGGTACAAGAGAGACTTGGCTCTCCATTTTCAGATTCTGCCTTACGTCTCAGGTTAGAATTGGTGTAAGGTGGAGACGTAGATAATTATTAGAGGAGAGACTTATTTAAAATCAGCAATAGCTTAATTATCCGTGGACAGAGGAAAACAAAGTTGGCTGCAAAGAATTTTTAAAGCATGTCTAAGACGTATATGAACGGAAAAGAAGAGTTAGAAAATCAGGCAGGAGGTGAGAGCTGAAATGTGGTAGAAGAGAACAGAGACAGCAAAATGCTGCTCAGAATTGTCATAGCTCGGGTTCAGTGACTCACAAGCTCAAGAGGATGATGAACGAGAAAAGCAATTTTGTGTTCTGATATCTATTCAATTACGAAACACATAGTGATCTCTAAAGAGCCTTGAGATGCATTGCCCTCATTCCTCGCTGGAATCTAATTACCATGGGGATGACTCTAAGATCCTCAAGGGATAGGTTTGAGCATTCATTTACAGTCCTTGTCCCAAGCTGGCACTGAATGGTGCAGGTATGAAATTAAGATCTTATTAAACTAATCATAATCCTGAGTAGATATTTTGTCTTCTTTTTAGTTTAGAGGCATAAACCTTCAACCGAGCTTAACCCAGTTAAACTCAGGCATAGAGTATATACTGATCATGTTTCCGCTTCCCCCAGTTTCTCTCAGACCCTCCCCATGGTCTAGTTCTGTTTGCAGAAGGACATACACATTGACCTCACTCTCTTTACATCTTTGTCCAGATGTACATTCCATGACCATGCCCACCCAGGCCACTTCTTGAAACCCACACTTCCTTTTCTGGTCACTCATCCTCTTGACAGTATGGGTTTTTTCCCCAATATTATGGGACTGACATTTTGTACTCGAGTTCTCTAAAGCAAAGTGCAGTCAGTCCCATATGAGTTACAACTGCATTAGCTGGGAAGTTCTCCATGGCTGGGCTGAGTTCAAGCTCAGTTAACATTTCAAGGCTACAGTATTTGCTAGAATGGATGTGGACATTTTGAGTCTCTGAACACTGGGACTCATTTCATAGATGGGGTTTCATTTGTGTTCATCCAGAGTGTGAACGGGAGGAGAACTCTTTCTCAGCTATGATGCAGACACATTGCAGATGTGTTCAAAGGGGACTTGAGTCGCTATTTTAAAAGTTGTGTTTGTTGTACGAGCTTTAAGGGACAGCTTTATGGAAAGCAAAAGAAAATAAAATGAAACAGATTTTTCAATCACTCCACTGGATAAGTATTTAGAAGGCACATTAACTCTTGTTTTGAATCCTTCAGTATAAGAAAAGGTTGAATTTAATCCATGAGGAAAGCAATCACGGTGCTAGTGATTCCATGCCCATTGAGCTTCATCCATAGAAGACCACTCAAAGCATAATATACGTTAACATATGTAAAGAGGAGAATGACTGAGTTTCAAAACATTGTTCATACATGTGTGACTTTAATTAGGAAGCTATAATAGATACATTATGAATTTTCATGAAGAGAGAAACCAGCATCTGGACTCTACAAAAAGACGAATGAGAGTTGTTTTGTCCCTATCCAGACTCTATGAAACATAAGTTTCCTTCATCCAGAATTTCCTCAAAAATAAGAACTATTTCCAAACTATAAAACCAGCAGACTTTCACCAACAGGTTTAACGCTCATAAAAAGCACGACAATTCGGCATTCTTAGAATACAGAAGCTTACCTGACAATATTTCCTATTTCCTATAAGTTAGTATTGTATAAAGATGCCTATTCTTGAGAATAATATTTATTTGAAGATATTTATCAATTTTTTTCTTTTAAATTAGTAGTGGAACATACAAGATTTGATTTCCTTAATGTCAAAATTACTTCAAAAACGTTTGTCAAGCAATCAAAGAGAGCATAATTCTACGTGAAATCTGATAAAGAATTTTCTATCATGCATAAACATTTCTCCATCTTTAAAATGCATGTGAAAACAATAAATTAACTGACATTTCCATTTAGTGCCCACAGACCTTGAGTTTTATGTAATGATTTCTAAATGTCTTATTGTTTTTTTAGTTCATCTTTCCTTAGAACTTCTGAAATCTATTTGAAGATAATGAACACTTAAAAGATTTTCATTTCCCTTTCACATTGCTAAACTCAAAATATGTATTCAAAATATTTGTTTGATTTAATGACGGAAAATTAAGTTCAATACTCTACGCTCAGTGCAAATAGTTATATTTAGCCAAGAAAGAATGAGAGGGTCACCACCATTTTTTAAACCTGTAAACAAATAGTAATTATTTTTTTCTCTTGTTTGGGAAATAGTAAACATTTCAAGTTTTCTCTTTTACTGTGGAATATAGAATGCATAGATATGTCTTTTGTCATTAAAAGTCACATATATGCAAGTCTGCATGCCCAATTATTTGTTCTATATTCCACTAGAAATCTTAGCCTGTCTTCACCAATTTTTAGGGTGTTGTTTTTACACTAAAGATGATAAGGCAAAGAGAAAGTATAATAAATTATTTAGCTTCTCACTGATGGGGAAGCTAAAGGTGACACTTAAATATAAACCTTGGCTGCTCCATTGTCTCACTGAATTTGCACGGCTAAGTCCTAATGTGGATCTGTTACCTTAAAAAAATGTTATGGGTTTACGGTGAAGATGTATGTACTATTCTATGTATATTGTCTGACAGCCACTCACCTCTGTGCTTACATTCACACCTCCAAACACACAAAAAGTGTGATATATACACATGCACAAGACTGGTTTTCTCAACCCAATATGTAGACTATACAACAAGGAATTTGAACGATTCAAAATGGCTTCTGCTGAAGACAGGCGATCTGTGATTTTATTTTTAAGCATAGGAAATAAAGGATAATTTTTTTAACTTTTATAAAAATTAAAATATAGCTATATCTTTTCTCATCATTTCCTCCTTAACTTTTCTCCCTCCAACTTCTGCAGTGCCTCCAACTCCTTCTTAAACTTACAGCTTCTTTTCAGAATGTTACTGTTACGTATATGCATAAATATATAAAAAACAACTGGCTGGGCTCGTTTACTGTTGCCTGTCTGTATATGATTTCAAGGTGACTGCTCAGAATTGAATAACCAATTACGGAGTCTCTCCCTGGGGCTGACTAATTCTCTCCCTTTCATTATTCCTTAGTAGCCTGTAATTCTTTGTCTAGAGGTACAACGTGTCCCTGTGAGACTCCCTCTTCCCCCGTACCGTGTCTGTTGAAGTTGTTCTTGCTCAGACCTCGTTTAGGCAGTCATACTGTTACGATGTCACAGGCGGGACTTCTAGGACACACAGTCACACAGCAGGTTTGCTGGTCCTGTGGGTCTTGTAATCTTTCTGCCCCCTTTAATTCATC
This sequence comes from Alexandromys fortis, assembly GCF_014885135.2. Taxonomy (NCBI): domain Eukaryota; kingdom Metazoa; phylum Chordata; class Mammalia; order Rodentia; family Cricetidae; genus Alexandromys; species Alexandromys fortis. The sequence continues at coordinate 927,860 of NW_026067906.1, forward strand.
GTCTGCTCCTTGCTTTCACTTTTAATTGGGCTCCTATATTGAACTGCAAATTAGTGGTTTAGTAAAAAAAAAATCTCAAACTCCAAGTTCAACTCCATATTATTTGGAGTATTTTGACATTTGCCATGCACTAGGCATATACATGGTATTTCGATGTTGACTGGCTCAAGACTGCACAATGACTTTACTGAACAAAGTCCACTAGGTTGTTTAACCTCCTTTTTCCCAGCATAGAATTGCTTTGCTGATTTCAAAGGACTCTCCACCAAGCTCTTCAAGCATCCTCCCACCAACCCCCCACCCCCACCCCTTGCTCCTTGCTCCCTCTGCCTATTGTAGCATCAGGAATCAGGAAAATCATACTGAATTCTCATTTGCATATAGTTTTTTTTTTCCAGAAGCAGCTTCTACAATAAAATGCTAAGGCTTAAAGATTCATAAACCACGCCAATACAAAGCAGGATTTATGAGTCAAAGCTCAGGGAATTATTACAAAAAGCAATTGAACATACCTGGTTCTAGGGCTGTTCTCTTCGTGATTCTAAAGGTTACCAGGGCAGGATGCATCCTTCTGCAATCTTTGGTTTGTCTCTTTCAATGCTGAGAAAATAAGCACAGAGGGGGTTCTGTTTTGTGTCACTAGGATGGGACAATGGCTCTAATCTGCAATCTTTTATTTTGTTTCAACTCTTCACAGACCAATTTCAATTTACCTTGCCTGCTTTTTGTGTCTCTTGGTACAAAGCTGTTTTGATTACAGGGGGGTTGAAGGCTGTGTTGGGAGGGAGATGTAATGATTCTCTCTCTCTCTCTCTCTCTCTCTCTCTCTCTCTCTGTGTGTGTGTGTGTGTGTGTGTGAGTGTGCGTGCGCATGCATGTAAAGGAGGAAGAAATAGGAGGGAGCATCCATGGACCGTATTTGTCAATCTGCTTAAAAACCTAACAGGTTTTTCAGTTGAAACTTGTCCAGTGGTAATTGTAGATGCAGAATTCACGCTGGGAAAATCTCCTTGGGTGGGAAGAACAAGACAGAAAGCACAGCCTGCTTGTTATGTAAGATGTTTATTTTCATCCAGTCCAATCCACCATAAGCAGTGCAGAAATTAGGCCAGCACTTCTGACCAATGACGTCACCTTACCATCAGGAGGTAGGGGGTCTGGGTACCATGTTGATGAACAGGCTAATTTCCTGTTACCTTCGTTTTCTCATTGAAGCCTCTCTTCCCGGAGCCAGTGATCTTGGCTTCCCTGGATGCTTATTCTGTCAGGTTCTGTAGTAACTCTGTGTGGTTCCCATGGATGGCAGCTTTGGAACAAGGCACACACATACTACAGCAGTGTTTTATATCGAGTCTCTGAACTTGAAAGCATGGGATTATGTCACTAGAATGATGTCCATCTCCGGAGAATGCTGTAAAGAAGTGGGACAATCATCATGATATGAAGTATTAGGCAGTATCTTTTACACACAGAGTCACTCTGCCTCCCTTCCTCATGCTCCCGTACATCCATCTATACTCCAGTAGAGGGGCATCAGCATGAACTCATGAAGACTGCTACTCAGGTGCACAGCTCTACATGTTCATAAGAAGCTTATCATCTGCAACGTAATCAGACATCGCCATTATTTATAGTGGGTGGAGCGAGTGAAATGATGTGTGTGCATGAGATTTTTTTCCTATTTCTTTAATATTGAAAGCAAATAGAACCCTCAGTCTTATATATTCCAAAGGGTGACTTGGTTACACAGAGAATGCCACTTATTGGAGGCAGCAGTTCTGTGGGTTGGTTTATGGGGCTTTTGGCAAAGTAATGTTTTTGTGAAATGAAACAATCTTCAGGGTTACTCTAATTGACCCACTTTTTTTTTTTTTTTTTTGATAAATTCTGTTCTTGGGTATAGTTGTTCCATTCTCCCTCTAGAGGACATGAGTAGGTATTGCAACTCTCTCTCTCTCTCTCTCTCTCTCTCTCTCTCTCTCTCTCTCTCTCTCTCTCTCCTTCCTCCCCCATGTGTGTGTTTTAACTTCAATACAAGCTTGAAATTAATCCCCTCACGTTTATTCAACAGAGCGCAGCACTAGAACCCATCACCATTAGGCATTGTAAATGCACAACACCATTTGTGTTAATCCAAGTGCCAGCATCATTGTGTATTTGAACCAAGCTAAAAGAATGTGTTGACTCTGTTGACATGTATTTCCTAACAGACAATAGATGTACCGAGAAGGCCGTGTACATGTGTGCATTGGCTTGTACGGCGTGGGGCACACTTGCAGCTCCTAGAGTTTAAAGTGTGCTCTGAGGGTCTGTTGGCATTTGTCCTGTGGTCACAGGGAATGGGCTGCACCATGTCACACAGACACGTTGAATATAGGAACAAAAATAGCCTAGTGACATATAGACGTGACAGTAAAATATTAGGGTTTAGGCAAGAATAGTCAAAGACATTTAATTCCAAGATGAGTACACAAAAGGCCACCCTTTCCAGTCTCCTGGGAACATAAAGGGCTGAACGTTGCTTAATCACTTGCAGTTCATTTTCACTGGTAAGTTTTGAAAATCTTTATCTCTCTCTCTCTCCAGTCAAATAAGAACCTAATAAAATCTATAAAGGGCATAAAAGGTGACTGATGAAAGACAGTTCTTTTCTTTTCCAGTTTTATAATAAAAAATGCCATAGCCACGCTTAGAAGTAAACACATACACAGATGCCACCTCCAGCAGCAGCAGCAGCAGCAGCAGCAGCAGCAGCAGCAACAAGACATAGAGACCTTTTGGGAAGTTTCGTTTCTTCTTTGATATCTCCTCATCTAAACTTCCACTTTATATTTCAGTATAAGACATAACTTGTCTCTATAGTGTTGGCATGGGACAGTTGTGCGAAGACCAGCACACAGGGATTGCTTGGCTGACAAGAACTCTGTTTCCAAGCCGGGCGATGGTGGCGCACGCCTTTAATCCCAGCACTCGGGAGGCAGAGGCAGGTGGATCTCTTTGAGTTCGAGGCCAGCCTGGTCTACAGAGCTAGTTCCAGGACAGGCTCCAAAACCACAGAGAAACCCTGTCTCGAAAAACAAAACAAAACAAAACAAAACAAAAAAGGACTCTGTTTCCAGAAATCTGCGGCAGTACAGAGAAGAGTTGGTGAGTTCCCAAACAGGAAGGGAACCTTAATGTATTTCCTTCTATAAAGAAGTCAATGTGTTTTCCCTTGCATTTTGAAAGCGTAGACAGTTCATTACTTATGAAACTATTTGCCTTTTCAAATTATTGTAGGGTGAGATTAGGGGAAAGATTAGGATTTCTTTCTTTCTTTTTTTGTGCCATCTGCTGAAGATATTTTCATGGATAATTCAGCTGATGATTTCCATGGTGTGAAAAGCAAATATTGTTCCTTTTCCAGCCTCTAGCCTCTTAGCTTCCCTTCCAGCAACACACACCGCATAGTTTGCCATCTTCTTACAATTTGTCTGGGCATCTGAATATATGCATGCGGGTCACATTGTGCGTCCCGAATAGGTTGTCTTTATCTATCTAGGAATATAAATGTATATACAAAATATGTATCAACAGCTAATGAAAAGCAAGGCCATGAAACTGAAAGAGAGACAAAAGGGAGGATTTGGAGGGTCAAAAGAGAAGGCGGGAATGAGCTAACTATGTTATAATCTCAAAAATGAAATAAATAAAGTAATTTTGGACACGATGTTTATGTAAATGTGAACTTCTCTGTCTTAGTCAGGGTTCTATAGGTGTGAAACATCATAGCCAGGTCCACTCTATAATGGAAGGCGTTTCATTGGGGCTGGTTTACAGTTTCAGAGGTTTAGTCCATCGTTGCCACAAAGGGGAGCATGGCAGCCCATGGGCACACATGATGCTGGAGACATTGAGGGTTCTACACCCAGATCTGCAGGCAGCAGGAAGAGAGACTCTGGGCCTGGGTTGGGCTTCTGAAACCTCAAAGTCTACCCGCCGTGACATACTTCCTCCAACAAGGGTACACCTACTAATCTACACATCCTTTCAAAGAGCGCGGCTCCGTGAGCATTCAAACATATGAGTCTGTGTGGATCATTCTTCTCAAAAGCAGCACACTATGCATATATATTTGGTTCTCTTCACTTTCAGTAGCTGTGTTTTATGGGTTCTCTGTGGCCACCAAGTTTGGGTCTACTCTAACGCTGCTCCTTTCGGAAACACAGAAGCAGGTGCCTGTAGGTCTGAAGTTTGATCTATGGATCAATATGTATCTCGTCTTATGTGCACTCACACCTGCACACACCCACGTGCACATACACACTTTTAAAGTTATCTTTATATTTTTATAGATTAAAATGTAATCACATCATTTCCCCTTCCCTTTCCTCCTTTCAGACCCTCCTCCCTGATAATTTGCTTCTCCTTGCTCTTTTTTCAGATTTATGGCCTTTTTTTTCTTTAGTTATTGTTGTATACATATAACACACACATTCCCTAAGAGAATATTTTAGGGGTGTTCCTTGTTGACGAGCCTAAGATTTTAGTCTTGACAAACGATACACATAGTATTACAGCGGATGATTACATTACATTTTTAACCCGGTGCTTCCTGACTGCAGCTAGACTCTTCCTGTCGTTTGCTTCACTGAGTCTGGAGAATGGATTGCCACGTGCCCGTAGGGAGCTCCACCTCCGGACAGGGTCTGCGTAGCTTTGGTTTTCTAAATTTGTTACATTAATCATATACAATCAGAAAATACAATCCATTTTCTTTCAATAAAGAGAGAAAAATATGGCTTTTATCTTTCATCTTTTATTGAAATGTAAAGACATTTTTTTTCCCGTGTAAAGTTGGTAATATGAACTCATTGTTGCCATGTGAGGGTTTAGATGGTATTTGATCATGCTCAACTTTCAGGTTTATTAGACATAAGAAGGTTGGCAAATGTTTTGCAGAAGCTACATGGATTCTTTTTAAGTCGATCTGTTCAGACTGCTGTGTCCTGTAAACTTTTACTGTCTCAATTACATAGGAGTAGGACTATTATCTCCTCTCCTGGGTAATCCTCTTTCTATTAGTAAGCCCCCAATGCAACTAGTTATTGCATTATTTAGGAAATAAAATCAGAAGAACAGAACAATTGATTTACATTGCCTTTTTATAGGCACTAGTTTCGCAGCAGAAACTTAGGAAGGGAAAACCAGATTGTGCATGGAAGGATTTTATCATTTAAAAAAAAAACACTAACAACATCAGTTAAAAAGAAAAATAAAAGAACAGGACCCCCACATCAGCACCGATAATCCAGGCATGGAATTATTGTCCGGCTCCTTCAATATTCCCAGCTTCTTCGTGTTTTCCTGCCTCCAGCACGTTATTAGAATGAGCATGATGGAGTTTGAATCACCTTTCACCACTTACTTGGACCAGATCGGTTTCTTTCACTTCTTTATTTTTCTTTGCAGAGTGTTCCTTGATCCCTTAAATCAGCAATCCCAAGGCTATCTGGAATTCTGATGAAGAGGTGTACAGACAACAATCACAACAAACTGGGCTGAGGTACATTCTTAATGAGGCAGGAAGGAGTACCACGGAATCCCTTTGTGCCTCTGGGACCTGGCTCTACACATTAGGCTGACTCACTCTAGTTTGGAGAATCAGGGAGAAGAGAGGGCAGAGGAAGGGAAAGAACACAGCCTCTTCCTACCCTCTTCTTTAAACTTCTCAAAGGATTTTATTTTTCTGGTCAATTCCTCCAGAGAAGGGCAACCTAATCAGACACAATCTTTGCTTCTAGGGGTTACCATGGTGACCAGAGAGAAGACAGACTATCTTTTCTCAGCATTATAAACAAACATTTTTTTTTAAATATAATTTTTTTATTGAAAAAAAAAATTCCGCCTCCTCCCCGCCTCCCATTTCCCTCCCCATCTCCCTTTTCCCCTCCTCCTCC
>NW_026067906.1:936787-971320 GCF_014885135.2 Alexandromys fortis
TCGATGTTCATGAGTGAGATTGGCCTGTAGTTCTCTTTCTTGGTTGAGTCTTTGTGTGGTTTTGGTATCAGAGTGACTGTAGCTTCATAAAAGGAATTTGGCAATGACTCTTCTGCTTCTATATTGTGAAATACATTAAGGAGTATAGGTATTAGGTCTTCTTGGAAATTCTGGTAGAATTCCGCATTGAAACCATCAGGTCCTGGGCTTTTTTTGGTAGGGAGGTTTTTGATAACAGCCTCTAGTTCTTCGCGACTAACAGGTCTATTTAGGTTGTTCACCTGGTCCTGGTATAAACAAACATTTTATATGCTCTTACATAAGCCAGGATACGCTCAGAGTTTTTCTTTGATTGATAAAACAAACAGGGAACGTTGAAATGGCTCCCATCAATCAGAAATGATATTTCCTTTTATTGATTTTTTCCCCTTTTCTTTTGTCCTTTTTGTATCTGTGATAGGTCCCTTTGAAGTTTAACATCAAGGCACAATACAAATACTTATCATAAGAAATAAAAGAGTGAGCTGTTTTTTTTTCATTTTTACATATGGATCAAGGGAAACAGATAAAAGGTTATCCTGGGCAATCAAAAGAACTAGCCACTAAATGTAGGAGTGGAGAAGCTGTGTGTAATATTTGTGTGTGTGTGTGTGTGTGTGTGTGTGTGTGTGTGTGTGTGTGTTGTGTGGGCTGCTAGGATCCAGTCTGGAGCTTTGTGTAAGCACATCACTACATTACTCTTTCTAACTCTGCCCATGAAGTCTTTATCATTTTTATTAATTTTATTGAGCTATACATTTTTCTCTACTCCCCTCCTTTTCTCTCCCCTCCCCTTCAACCCTCTCCCATGGTCCCCATGTCAGGAGATCTTGTCTTTCTACTTCCCATATATGTTAGATTCATGTATGTCTCTCTTATGGTCCTCATTGTTGTCTAGGTTCTCTGGGGTGTGTGGATTGTAGGCTGGGTTTCTTTGCTTTATGTCTAAAATCCACTTATCAGTGAATACATTTGATATTTGTCTTCATGGGTTTGGATTACTTCACTCAACATGATGCTTTCTAACGCCATCCATTTGTCTGCAAATTTCAAAATGTCATTATTTTTCTCTGCTGTGTAATACTCCATTGTGTAAATGTACCACATTTTCCTTATCCATTCTTTGGTTGAGGGGCATTTAGGTTCTTTCCAGGTTCTGGCCATGACAAACAATGCTGCTATGAACATAGTTGAGTACATGTCCTTGTGGTATGATTGAGCATACTTGAGTATATACCCAAAAGTGGTATTGCTGGGTTTTGAAGAAGGTTGTTTCCTAATTTTCTGAGGAATCGCCATATTGATATCCAAAGGGGCTGTACCATCTTGCACTCCCACCAGCAATGCAGAAGTGTTCCCTTTACCCCACATCCTCACCAGCATAAGTTGTCATCAGTTTTTTTTTTTAATCTTGGCCATTCTTACAGGTGTAAGATGGAATCTCAGATTTGTTATGATTTGCATTTCTTTGATGACTAAGGATGTTGAACATTCCCTTAAGTGTCTTTCAGCCATTTTAGATTCCTCTTTTGAGAGTTCTCTGTTTAGGTTTGTACTCCATTTTTTTAATTGGATTATTTGTTCTTTGGATGGCCAATTTCTTGAGTTCTTTATATATTTTGGAGATGAGCCCTCTGTCCAGTGTGGGGTTTGCGAAGATCTTTTCCCATTCCGTAGGCTGCCATTTTGGAAGACTTTCATTTCTAAAGCACCCATAGTGTCATACTAACTGAATGGAACACTCAGCTGTCATCAAAAAGCCATCCGAAGCCAGAGTGGTACATTTCATTCAGCTGATGAGGCAATATTGATACATCATTAGCTCTTAAAGTGTATAGTCTACATCAGGGTTCGCTACTGATATTGCGCGGTCTATGGGCTTGGATGCATGATCTGTGACCACATTTGTAATCTCATTCATTATTTTCACTGCCCTAAATATTCTCTGTGTGTCACCTCTTCCTCCTTCTTTCCTTTCTCAAATGTAGCAACCATGGTTCATTTGACTTGTCTTCAAGGTTTTGTCTCTTCCAAAATATCAGAGTTGCAATCAAACACTGTGCTTAGCCTTTCCTGACAGGACTGCTTCACTTAGTAATATACATTCAAGGTTTTCATGTTTCTTTAAAAAGAAACCCTGACTTCCTTTCCTCACATGGTGATTGTTTCATTTTTCTCACTCCTAAAGGGGCACAGATCAAAATTAAAAATCGGATTCTCAGGTTAAAACAAAACAAAAATAGCCAGTGGAAACATAAGAGAGACCCTACCATCACCACTGCTAAAAGAAGGCCAAAATCTTGCTAGTACGCTTTAGCAAAGTAGCTAGGGACAGGCTCCCACCAGATTTTTTTCTAGTGGTGATCCAGGAACTGTATGAAGAATGCCCCAGCCAAACCTACCCCCACAGCTCTGAACTCTCTAAAACACAATATAATGTGTTTGAGGATTGCAGAAGCCATGAGCAGTCCCTGATTCACCGACCAACTTACCTCGAGAGCTGAGGAATGCTCAGGGATGTCCCCTATTTGCTTTCTTGGTTGGCTGTGACTACTTTGAGTTTAATGCCCTCCAACCCTCTGATTAAAATTAATTACCTTTTCAGAGCTCTCGAAGCTCTTTGTTTATGGCTCATGGGAACAGATTAATCATCTTAGATTTTACGTTACTGTTATTTATGGCCTAGTCTTTCTTAGTCGCTAGATTGCAAATTTCTCTAGATGTGCATGTGTGTTATAGATAGTGCTTTACAAATGTTAAATGTCCAATAAGCACCATTTTATTAAAATTGAGGTTGATTCTTTGAGTGTATAAAAAAGTCTACCTTCCTGTACATCACAAGATACTCATGGTTGTCAGAGTTTACCATGTTTATGGTTGTCTATCAAAACAGATAGACAACCTTCTGCAACAAGGAATAATATGGTAGGGTAGACATGCTAGAATACTCTCTCTGAATCCACAAATTTTCCTGAATCTTAGTTTACAAAACAGCTGAACTCTTGGAAGCAGGAATTTAAATGGGTAGACAGATTATCCTGAAATAAACCGGACCACAGAAAATAATCCCCAACACTCTTTTTGGGTGTCAAGAAAGCAGAAAATGAGAAAGGGTGGGTTCATTTGTTTTCCAAACTGGGGAAAGCATTACTGAGAAAGCAACAAGTCCCTAGGAAACAATGGCAGAGGGCATGGGTAGCAAATGGCCCCCTTTATAGTATAATGACTGAAAGATTATTTTAGGTCTAGGGTGAGAAAACCAATGAGGGAAGCTTCAGGATTGAGCCCCCAAATGATGAGACTCCAAAAAAAGATAAACAGGAATTGAAGGAATTCATGTGATTTATGAGGCCAAAAGGGGGAAAAAATCACTTTCACTTGTCATTGCTAAATGACCATGTTCCAATAGCCCTTATTTTCTGCTTTATGTATCTCTACCTTATATAATATCTTATTAGGCATTTCATCTGCTGAGTCTAGAAATAGTATTTAAAAAGACAATTCTCAAAGCACATAAACCTCAAGTGTACTAGCGCTACCTCTGATCCCATACAGAGATTAAATTGTTGAAAAACCATACTGTGGTTGAATGGCAAAATTTTTGTGGTCAAGGGACAAGAAAATTAAGAAACCACATCCATCCTGTTAGAATATCTTTTAAAAAAATTGAACTCAGATGAAGTTCTTTCTCTTAACTTAGCTGTATGCTGTGTGTGTAATGTGTGTGTAATTTTTTTGTGTGTATATGTGTGTGTCTATGAGCATAAGGAGTCAAGGATTAACACTAGATGTAATCCTCAATTGCTCTCAACCTTGACTGTTTTGAGAAAGGGTCTCTCATTGAATCTGCCACTTACCACTAATTCAGACTAGCTGACTAGGGAGACTTGTGTGTTTACAAGCCTCTTTCTCCCCAGGGCTGGGGTTACAGGTGCATGCCACTGTGCCCAGCTTTTCACATGGATGCTGAAATCTGAGGTTAGGCCCTCATGTCTTTTTCCAGCAAGCACTTTGTTAACTAAATTGGCTACTCACAGGTGTGTATGGCTTAGTTGTTGAGCATTAGTTTCTAAAAATACCCGCTAGATTACTTGTTTAATATGACTTTGTTTTCTTTATATTTTGGTTTGCTGTCTAATTCCATGTTGTGTTACTGTAGCAGAGTACCCGAGACTGGGAAATTTATAAATATTTTTAAAAAGGTTAACAGCTGATGGTTTTAAATATTTGGCATCTGGTCAAGAACCTTGTTGCCCTGTTCCAGGGTAGAAAGCAGAAGGGCTAGGGAAATCAATTGGGAAAGAACAAGAGGGATTTCCCTGCATTCTTTGGTAACGAAGTCACTCTGAAGACCAGGGCATTTAAAAGAGCATTTATAACTTTCATTACATAACAGTTCTGAGAGTATCTGTTGTTTAGCATTGTTACACTAGAAAGAAAATGTATAACACGTAAACTTCCACGGACACAGTTAAAATGAGCAATCACTTTTCTGAATGGTTATTAAGTATAAACTCTACTTTTTCTTTATTCGGGTTCCTTTGTTTTTCTCTTGCTTTTTGCTCTCTATATTTTGAAAGTCTTTTGTGAGCTGCATATAAATTTGCTTTTTTGTGGCTTCTTGATAAATTTATTTTCTTTAAAAATGCCACCTTTTGTCTCTGATAATGTGATAAAGACTAGTTTGTCTGAGATTTAAATAACCCATACCAGCTTTTTACACTTGGGTTTTTTAAATTCCAAACCCTTTGTATTCAATACTTAAATGTGTTTTGAGGATAAGGTATACACTTAAACCTGGTTCTTTTCTCCAATTTGGATTGAAAATTAGAGTTTCAGCCAATTGTTAATGTTTTATTTATGTTTGCCTTTCTTACTTTGATATATATATATATATATTTATGCATAAAATAACAACAGCACAGTTCACATATATTTTCTACCTTGATACCTCTAATATTAAGTTCCACAACCATTTTTGAAATAAGGAAACTAACATTGGTGGAATTCTAAGTCAGTTTGCTAGGCTACACACTTTACTTGATTCTCACATTCTCTCCCTCTATATTTCTCTTTCAGGGTTCAAGACCTCCTGGGCACATCCTCACTGTGTCTTCTTTGTTTCTCCAATCTGTAATCCTTAGGGAGGCCTTCAATCCAATGGCATGTTGCTTGGTTTCTGCCATGACATTCATGCCACTATCACAGCAGTGACCATATCTTGCTGAACCTTTCATTATTGTAGTTCACTGTGTTCACAGCTAAGTGAGATTTATGATTACTTTTTTTTTGCTGGCATTATGAGAACTCTTACAAAGCCAGAACACCACTGAATGTGTATTGAGTCCTATGTTATAGATGTGATAACCATGGTTAGGTGAAGGTATAATAACTTCATAATCATATTCTTAATTTTATACAAAGGTTTCTAATCTTATTAGTTTTTTTGATGATGCTTCTTCCTGATCTAATGAAATTCATGCAAAAAAATGTCAAAGACAGTTCCCTATGTATGACCAAAAATGAGTAAGTCAAGAAAATTTCATGCAGTTTCTACAAATATGAGTAATACTATACATTATTCAGAAGAATGTATGTGGTTATATCATGAAACATCTCTTTCTAGAGAGCTTGATGCAAATCATTCATGAAACTGCACTAAAGAGAGCCAATGTGTTTGATTATGAAGTCATTATTCCATTTTAAAGATAATCCAATAGTCTTTTCCTTATAAAAAAATCTTCCTTAGGTCTATATTCCTCTAAATCCGTTGTTTATTCTCATGCTTTTGTATTTTCAACACCTCCGAGAACCTAGACAAGACAAAACATACTTACCAGTTCTTTGCATTTTCCAGTTGATTTCTCAGAAATGCTAATCAGCACAACCACCACTTCGTTTCTTATAAAATCTTCTCAATCACTAGTCAAATTACTTTTTCACATGAACAGCTGTAGTCAAAGGTCAAGAACAAACCCTCTGAGCAGTATCACTAATGGCACATCGTCAGTATTCATTGAGAAACAAACTGAAATCAATCACATGGCTTTAATAAGACTATAAATGTCACAATGGTAAACTATATGCTCCATCTCCATATATTGTTATACCTGTTATTTGAAAAAACAAAGGACAAAGATTTTACTTATAAAAGGTCAAGTGGTAAGAGTGTATGAGATAAAAAGTAAAACTTACATCTTCTTTCTTTTTGAAGCCCCACACTTGCCACACTTGAGTTCACCACTGTTACCTGTATCATGTGATTGTCCCGGTTTTCATTTTCCACCTTTGTGAACACAGTGACTATATTATTTACAAGGCGGTCATACCGTGCATTCTCTTCTATAGTCTGCTTTCATTTGTTCAATATTCAATTGAAAAATTTTCATTTCAGTGTCAGTATATTTACCTTGACTCTCAAAATTGTTGCAAAGTCATTAATATCTTCATAAATACATGTTTTATTTGGAAAGATACAAGATGTATTTTTTTCTTTTAAGAAATTCTTACTTTAAAGCATTTTTTAAACCTACCCAAATCCATGTTAGTGCACATTTATAGTCTCAGTTACCCTAGGGCAAGATAAGAGGCACAAGGAAGACTATCCTCAGAAAAGCTCAAAGACCAGCTGAATGAGGTAGAAACTTAAGTCACACCCGAGATTGTCCTCTCCTCTCTATGTATGAGCTGTGGCATATATTATCCCAAATTCACACATACAAATGTGTATACATATCACATAGAGAGAGAGAAGGGCGAGGGAGACAGAGAGAAGAAGGAGGGAGAGAGAGAGAGAGAGAGAGAGAGAGAGAGAGAGAGAGAGAGATCGCGCATACTATATATTATTTCAGATAAAGGGGGTTTTCTGTTCTCACAGTTGATGTAGTCTGCATTCAGTGGTTAGCAGTTATGGCACAAACCCCAAATGTTTTTGAAGAAGTGATGGAGAGATGTGGATGATGTTTGAGAACCTCTCTATCTCCACATAAAGAGAATTATGAGTGTCATCTGGTGAAAGGCAGCCGGTCTTTACATCCCCCCCCCTTTTCTTTTGCTATGCATCTTTGTGTTTTCTACTTGGCAGGCTGGTTGGAGCTACTTAAGAAGTCCTAAATGCCACCACTTTCCACTCTGCCTGTTACTACTTTATGAAAATTGCCAAATATTTCTTACTTTCATTTTTTTTTTTTTTTTTACCATTCATAGAGAATGAGTATCCCATCACGGCTTCAGACAGAAAGGCACTGAGCACATTCTCTGGATACCTCAATAACCAGTAATTAGAAGCTCTTACTACATATGCTTCGTGGTCTGAGGAATAAGAACCAACAGTTCCAAGCTGTTGAGCATGATCACAATCATCCCGGAGACTGACAGTAATTTCTCCTGTTCTCCACTTCTGAGGCATAGGGAAAAATACTTTAAAATCTGCAATGGTTTATGAACTCTCTTTTGTGATTTTGTAAATAGCAGTGTTTGAAAAACCCATACACCAGCAACTGTCTACAGTTCTACAGAGATGTGAGCCATTGTATAGTGACCGGTATTTGTTTTGTCTCTTGTTTCTCTCCAGTAAATATACTTGCATGCTATCACATTTATTTCATTCTGTCTTCCAAGTAGATTCTTACTGTATCATAACTAAACAGAATTTTGAGATAGGAAGGTTTGCCATGTTTATATAAAAATTGATTAGAAATAATTGAACTCTCTCCAATATAAACTTTCAAAATGAATATGTATGTTCACGATATAGTCACTTATATAAATGAATATGTATCCACTATATGTGTTCATTTTTATATATTCATTCACATATACTCACATAAATATATATCCACTTATATGCCTACATAACTGATATAAATAAAATTGGGAATTTACTCTTGAAGCCTTTCTAACCTGCTAGTAAATTCAGTTTTTTTTTTCTAGTCGATGCATCTTAGGTGCAAGAGTGATGTGGCACTGGATCTTTATTAATATAACAGCATTCCTCCCACCTTGCTTTCATTTTCAAATTTATCATTGTGGACTGTGATTCCTCACTTTCCTCATTTCCAGCACATTTAGCATTAGTCAAGATGGCGTCATTTCACATGCAAGCGCCAATGCCATTTGAGGCCTTCTGACCTTTCTTCAAATAGCTAATTCCCTGGGGCCAGAGGTGGTGGCAGCCATGGCAGCAGATGACAAGGTGCTGTAAATTCTATCGCATTCATTAGCTCCTTGGCTGTCAGGGTCTTTATTTCTGTGGAGGACTGAATGGGAATAGTATGATTTAAATAGATTGAAATGCCTTATAAGAAAAAAAATTAAAAGCGAATCACCAGGACTATTGACTTTTTTTTTACATCAATGAATAGTTTAAGATTTTGATTTCTACTTTTTTTTGTATTAAAACAAAAGCTAAAATTATACATTGGTATTAAACATCCAATTTGAAAATCAATATGATCCAATACTGATTCATGGTAAATCGCCACTTCGGCATTGCTTGACAAATATAACCCTAGTAAAAAGATGAAAATTCAGTGGTCCTTCATATAACTTACTCCCCAGTGCTGCCTAGAATTCCACAGTGATTTCCACTGACCTTCACTCTCATACAGTCTCCCCATGAGTATGCTTGGAAACTTGGTTTGGGGGCAACAGCACCCCTGTAATCATGTCACATTATATGACCAAGGGATTTGCTGATTTAACATAGATGGGGATGTCAACGAAGCTCAAAAAATTGAGGACCAATTGTTATCCTGAAGTTGGAGAACTCTCAGGACCAACAAAGAATATAAAGGGGCCTTTAAAAGCTGACAGCCTTAGAAGAGGAAAGAACAAAATTCTGCCAACAAAAATGGTGACAAACTTCAAGGTGACTCTAGTGTGTCTAGTTAAGAAAGCCTCGTAGCAGCATGACATGGCTTTATGATGTCCCTCTAATGACCCAGCCAAGCTTCATACCTCTACCATACAGAAACATGGACCAATGAGCAGATGCTATTTTAAGTTGCTGTGTTTGTAGTATTTTCTTACCCAGTTGTTGCTGTTACCTAGATATGGAAATAACCAGGTTAGCTTAAAGATAGGCAAATATATTTTATTTAATATAAGGGGAAAAACTCATGCCACAGGCACGAGAGTTCCAGGCTCTGCTTGACCACGGGGGAAACTACATAGAGAACGCACCTGGGTGGTGCACAGGTTTTTATCTCCTGGTCCCAGAAAGCCACACCTAAACTAGGTTCCACCTCTTAAAGATTATTGGTTAACAATGCTTTCCCCATCACCCAGTAACAGAAAACTACCAGTCTCTTCCACTGTGTGTCCCAAATTTCCTTTGTGTTGTAGGTTAAAAGTAGTCTTTTCTTCAGGTGCTATAGATTTAAGAGATTTCACTTCAACTGTTTTCAGTTTTAGCTAAGGTGGGACACTGCTGTAGTCTGAATGTGTACACACTACTTTTTTAGGATGGACAGAAAATGCCCACTGGTACAGGAAAGTGTGACAAGAAAAGATGTGCCATTAAAATGGCTCTCTGTGAGGAAAAACCCAGAATGGAAATGTTATAAACGTGAAATGGCTTTCTTGGACACACCATACCAAGGCTAAACTTAATTCAGAAGATGAGGCTGAAGGCAAAAAGGAATATAATTAAAAGCAATTTACCTAAGGAGAAATTACAGGGAAGGCTTTCATGACTGGAAAAAGGAATTTCATAGAGGGTGATGCTTTTGAAGATACCATTATCTTCCAGACAGATGGGGTTCTAGAGAAAGGCTTCAGGGGGAATGTTGCATAACTTGTAATGGAGGTCCACATATTTATTTGACACAAGTGAACAATGGTATTTTAAGGAACTGGTGTCCTTTTTTATGTGCCTTTTGTTTCAGCTAAAGTGAACTTAAAGAATAATTCCGCATTTCACTAAAAAGCCTAGACAAGATCAAGTTCATTGCCAAGTGATGGAAAAGAGATAGGACCAACTTCATGTTTGCTGGTAAATCTTAACCAGCTCAACAGTAGAGATTTCTATTTCATAGATAAAGGAATGGTAAAAACAGCACTCAAAGCCTTTTGCTTTACATCAAATTTTTACTTCATTGAACAAAGGAGCTATAAAAATGGGAATGTTGCAACTTCTTTCATCTAAAGACATTTCTGTTCAATTAGACTAACAAGTTCAAGATTTCCTTTCTGTAGATTCTAGCCCTGGGGAAAATGGCAGAGATTTCAGAACAGAAGAGCGAGTCTAACAGGTCCTGCTAATGTATAACAAAAAAGTTGCTTGGTGAGCTCTGCTAAACCCTGACATATGCACAGAGAAGTTTGTTGACAGGGATTATCAGCACAAAGTCTCTTTGTTGAAGAGCATCATTTTCATTTCTGGATATAGTGTTCTAAATGCTAATATTGAATTCAATGATAAATGTGTACTATTTTATTTTATTAATAAAATATTAAATAATTTATATCCCTTAGAGAATATAATCCATTGAGATTAAAAGCTACCATATATAAATGATGAGTGTTTTCTAACAATGATAAATATATATATATGTATATATATCAATAAACTATTATTCATCACAGAGAAAATATACTACATAGTTCATACAAAATATAATTCATTAGAATATGTCTTTTAAAGGAGATACCTACAAGAACAGAGAAATCAATTCTCCATAAACTCAAGTTAAACTACCCATTCACTATTGAACTTGCTGCACATTCAACAAATGTCAGCTTATTGCAATGATTAACTGAACACATGAAGAGGCCCTGTTTTGTGCATCATATTTTACAATGAGAAACAGCACACAGTTTGAGGAACAAAATACAAGTATAAAGCCAGATGAAGATTGCATAAATATGTTAAATGATCTTAATAATAGGTCTGGAAAAGCGATACTAATGTCTAGACAAAGATTCTTGATAATTTCATGGATAGATGATGAATTTATCAGATCTTTCTAATTAAGTGATGAGGCTGAAACCAGAAACAAAAATTGGGTAACTATGGACTTTCCTAAGTGAAGTTAAAATTGCAGAACTCTCTAGAGTATAGAATGTCTGGTGAAATGCAAGGACAAGAAAAGGAGTCTGGGGATAAACTGTTACTTGCAACATGGGGTACCTCTAGCTTTTGTTGCATTGAGGGACTAGAAAGCTCTCTCCTTTCAGTGTGATCCTGAGACACACAACATGGCTCTGGTGCTGCTGAGGCTGGAAAGTAGCACTGAAATGACTAATGTAAATTGGGCATGTCTGTCATAATAGTTAGCATAGCCTGATGGAGTAATCAGAGAGCTTAGCTAATGATTAGCGATGTGACATTCCTGAGGCAAATATACAGGAAGCTAGCTAAGTCTCTGCGAAAGCTTATAACAGACAGCCAACCCAACTCGCAGAGTGGCTTGACTTGAGCGTCTGATTGGAGAATGATAGACTTTCCAGACTCTGGGACTTGATCCTCAATCTCAGGCATTGATGAACAGAAAAACAACAGTCGTTACTGAAAAAAAAAAGTACCAATACTTATTCAGGTGAACTGAACACTAAACAGATCTATGGACCAAAAAACAATCTTTCTAAGAAGGCAAGGACAGAGGTTATATATAGGATATCAGTTCCTGGCTAAATGTCTGGAGATCCATGTAGGTATTGGAATCCATGGATCAAAAGGTACTTTTAAACATTTTAATTGATAATTTTAAGAGATTAACATTTCTGGCTTAAATAAATTGACTTTAAGATAGACTTCTACCTTGAACGAGACACAATAAGGAATATATTGTCCAAATATCCCATTTTAGAAGTAGAAACTGAAATACAGGGAAACTAGGCAACTGTCTTCAGTGCAAATACAGTATAGGAAACCATGTCTTCCAAAT
This sequence comes from Alexandromys fortis, assembly GCF_014885135.2. Classification (NCBI taxonomy): domain Eukaryota; kingdom Metazoa; phylum Chordata; class Mammalia; order Rodentia; family Cricetidae; genus Alexandromys; species Alexandromys fortis. The sequence goes on from NW_026067906.1 coordinate 948,715, forward strand.
TCTTATGATATTGTAGCACTGCTTCCCTGATAAAAGGAAGAACATGAGAAGCATTGGAGACTGAAAGAGATTGTCGTGGGAGGGGGTCTTGTTCCCTTTGTTCTTCATTCAAAGTCCAATATTGATTTTATTAGAAATGAAAACTGAGCACAAATTTTTGCTTTCATTGATTAAGAATGAAAGACCCGAGGGGAAGGCCATAAGAACTCAATCACAATGGTTGTCCTAAGACATTATTGCATAGAGATGAGTGGTAACTTAGAAGACACTAAGTTCTAAGTCAGAAAAAAAAAATGATCTGAGCTATAAGCCCCCAGCTTTTCCAAGGAAGATGTTAAAAACTTGGGTTATCATGCCGTTCATTTCATTCCTTGGTAGTAGCATCTAAATAAAAGGGTGGAGACAGAGTCAAATCAAAATTTTAACTTAGAGAAATAGGTCAGAATCCACAGAACTAAGCGGTTCTTCTTGGATCCCGCCAATTGGCTCTCATCTCTCTTTATAAAAAAAAATCAATGATAAATATATCTGGACAGTATGTAGATAAAAAGAGGCCATTACATTTCACAGAATCCATATGATTTTACATGCAGTCTTCTGCATTGGTGATTTATAATTCTAGGATCCTTTGCACAGGACCTCAAGTTGAAGTGTAAATTAACTCTTAAAAACTGAGGTATGTTCTGTCAAACTGCCCTAAATACTTTTTTTTCAGAAAGAAGACGAGACTAGGATTTGAACCCCGAGAAGGGAGAAAAGCTCAAATTCAGTATGTTAGAAAATTTTCTGTGCTATGGAGGTTTGTGGTATGAAGAAGGTCTGTGTGGGTGGATAGCTGGTGGAAACATTCCGGAGTGGGACTTCAAGAGTGATCTGTAACTACAGTCTTACCAAGCACTGCCTTTAGAAGTCTTTCTGCTTGCCTTTCAGATGTTGAATTGTATCTCATTTCCATGGCATCTTTACAATTCTGAGCCAAGGCAACCTTTCATTTGCAATTTATGCTCCTTCTTGAAGTAATAAATCTTGCTATTCCGGTGGCGATATAGCCATATTACTTTTCTCCATTGTAGCTTTACTTCATTCTACTGTCTTGATTTAGTAGAAAGTTATATGGCCAACTTGTATAAGAAGCCCCAGTTGATACTTAAACATAGCATCCTAGAGGTCGATGGAATCTTAGCTTCCGTAATAAAATATGAATTTCTAATTACTTTGGGATATACATTAGCAAACACATGCCACCAGGTATAAACAATCACTTCAGTACTAAGTGAAGCGTCCCTAATGACTCTGAGTTGAAAGAAGATGGTTCACACTTAGTGTGTCCATAAGAGGCATTACATGGCTGTCTTTTATTTCATAATCACAGCTTTGTGAGGATTTTTTATTAATAGAGATATGAGGTGAAAAAGAATGTGAGCTCACATTATAGGTTTTCATGCTCTATCAGGGATGTTGGAATTGCAGTTTTGTGGCATTCTATCCCAGAGGGCATAGCATGGATAATATAGCCAATGGATAAAATTAGGCAATATAAGTCTTCTCCACCAAGTACTCCTAAACGAGAAGTAGAAAAATGAAGCCCAAAAGATTTGTGAACAGGGGTTAAAAGTTTGTGAGGATTGCTATCTAATAACTTGAGAATTTCCCAATTGGGAATATAATGACAGAAAATTACACAGGATTTGCCATTCGAAATGTATTGAGAATATGAAGGCATCTTAGTTCCAAGGTTGATCCTGCAAAAAAAAATAGTTCAATTGTGCAATACACCATGAAACAATTTGTCAGTTAACTAAATGTTAATTGATAAATTTTACTAACAAATTAACAATTTGTTAATTGATTATGAACTCATTTTGCAATTACCAAAAAGTTTCTTCTCCAACTACCTATAGCATGCTTAATGAAATCAAGGACAATGGGACTGTGGTGGCAGAAGGACATGACCCTTCAGCTGGAACAAATATTTTCTACCACACTTAGTACCCATTTACAATGAACAAATAGCCACTGTAATTAGACTTCCATCAAAGGGTGTATCTTTGTGTAAAGTTATTTTCCTAAACTCCATTAATCTCAGAAAGAGCTACTTATCATTTTCCATTAAAATAGGTGCCTTGCAAGTTCTGCAGTTGTTTTCCTTATTGATCTGACTTCTGCAGGCCCTGCTGAAGAATACATTTGGATATTGTAACCGTTTTCTACCTCCAGCCAAGTGCTTCCACAGACTATGTAACAATGGGCTGATAATGAGGAGATCCACTACTTTACTGCCCCTACACGTTTTGTTTGACTACTTTTTTTTTCATTTGCAAACACATATGCAAATGTATTTTGAGTACAAATGTTAAACTGGCAACAGAGTTAGAACCAAAGATAACTCTCATTTCCAAAGAGTTTCTAAATCCTGGGAATTTCTTCTTTCAAACAAACAAAGCATGTAAAATTACATTTAATGATTTATTTTTCTTTATTAAAATTAAATATATTTAAAACTTCCATTCTAACATATGTCTTGTGTCTTGCCTACTTTAAACTACTATCTCATCTTAATTCAAACTGGCTCCATTTCAAGTGCTGAAGAATCAACCTTTTGTAACTCAGGGCTACTGTATTGGAAATGTTGAAGAATATACAGGGAAAATGTGGCAGAGGACAAATTTGCAGTGCATGGTAGATGATAGTGGCTGAACAATTCCAAGTATCTTCACCTGAAAGACTAATGGGTTTCCAGTTGCAAAAATAGTTTATCATGTTAGGGGAGCAGTTGTATGCATAGAATCTTTTTTAAGCACTCTATGATCAATTGCTCTGTTTGGTTTAGGGGAAAATACAGATCATAAGATTTAATTGGAAGCAGAAATTAATTTTTTGGACCACACCCAAGAGAGCTCTCCCATATCCTTAAAGCCAGAACAGGGACTTGTAACTCAGGCTGAGTTAACCATGTGGATCTCCCTAGGTCCCTAGGAGTCAGCACATGAAACACTGAAACAGTAAAAAAAAAAAAAGTCACGGAGTGCTTGAACATACTTGCATAAGTAACCCAGAATGGAAGCAAGGGCTGCTTGACAGAGGTCTTATGTTCACAGTACCATTCGAACTAGACGATCTCTGCTTTTTTTGATGTTATTAAAATGGCTATTTTCCTAAATTAAGCCTCCTCATTTTATTTCAGGTTTTCCCTTGAGTCTCTGAATTCTAGATGTGTGTGAACACATGGTTTCCCTACTTTACAGGCACGGTTTCTAGACTCCACATAGTGAGGAAAATTTCACACTTTGTTGTAAGAATAGTTTATATTTTTCTTCCTTTATCTTTGCTTGTAGGAATCAGAGTCGTGGCTATTATAAATCTCAAACCAGATATAGTCCCTGTACTGGCAAATTCCTATCATTAAACTTGGTATGAATTCATAGAAACCTTTTAACTTCTCTGACCTAAGAATTAATAGCTCTAAGGAAATTAAGAAGAGAGACAACTAAAAATATCCCAGGATGTTATCTGTGGCCCATTTTACCCATACTTTGCCACATTAGCTATAGTACTTGGCTCCAAGCTATTGGAGCTTTTCTTTTCTTTTCATTGGAATTTTGTTATTTTTTTCTTTTCTGGGGGTATTTGTATTTTTCTCCCTTTCTTCTTTACTTTATTGCAGTTGGCCAATGTGCTGATCAGCATTGTCTCAGACTAGTGTTTTCCGGTCCCACACAGTTATTATTAGTCTAAGACCGATGCCAGGTAGGTTTTCACTTACTCAGGCTTTACCTAAGCTTGCAACAATTCATCTTTCTAGATGGAAAATCTAGGCTTTGCAACCACATCATAGTTACATTCTCGTGGCATCATCTGTCAGAGCTCTTGTTGACACAGAACTCTCATTTTCATGAGTTTCTCAGTTCTTCCTCTATTGTTCAGGACTCGGCCCTGTAATCAGCAAGGGTGTGTTATCCATCTCCAACGTCTCCAAAATGCCACACACATAAACAGTCGCTAGTTACAGTAGACACTATCAAGAAGAGGGTGAAGGACAGCAATAATGCCTACCTATTGAATGGTGCTTTTCCTTTCAGACTCTTTTGGCTACCAGTCCGGCCCCAGGAATTTGTCTGTGACCATGATCCAGTTTTTCTAGTTTCTGATCATGTTGGTTTGCTCTCTTTCCTCCCCCCTCTTTCAATCCCCATCCATCTTCATCTATTTGAGGGTCTAGTTATTCCTTTTCCATTTCTACATCCCCCTTTAAAACATCTTTTCAGACATTACAGTGAGAAATAAACCTTTTCTTCTTTGTAGGATCCTCCTAGACCTTGTCCTCGGGGTTCACACATCTAAAACAGAATACCAAGGTATTTTTCCAAACAAATGATAGCTTTCTTTCCTATGGGAAATTCTGAGCCAGCCGGTAACATTGCAATTTATTTATCCTGCCACCCTTGCTTAAAGAATAAATCAGTGACGGTACATGGGGATGTAACTTCTCTAGGGAAAGGCATGTGTGACAGGGCAGAAATATTGCAATATGATTTTTCCTTAAAGGTGTTGATTATGTTGATCTGCAGAACCAGGCTGCCTTGGTACACAGGATGCTGTTAAGGAAGACTGGATTCAGGGTATTTATAAAAACACATTTCTTTCTATTCATTATCTATTTCCATGTTATTCAGAAATGCTACTTCTCCCAAACTTGGATAACTGTATTTGGGTTACACTTAGGTCTTCTCTGCTAGTTTTTATTTTCTTATTATTCTTCAAAATGTTTTCATTTGCTTCTACAAGCAAAGCAGGTGGTCTTCTAAAGATAGAGTGATGGGTAGGAAATTAAATGATGACACAGGATCTTAGCCACACCAGGGCCATTGCAGTTAAATCATGTTGCTGGCTGATTGAAACTTTATCTTATCCTTGTGGTCAACGACTCTGATATATATATCTTTGTCGATTTGCTGTACTAGAACAGGCCAACTATATATTAATCCGAATGATTTGGAAACCCTGGCTTCAGTATTAAGCAGTATATCCTGACAAAGACGCCACTGAGGCCCAGGTCCTTTTCAAGAGCTACGGAAAAGATGCCAAGGAACTTGTGAACAATGCTGCTCTTGTTCTTGGAGTCAGCATTCAACGGGCAGTAAAACAACATTCAATATTGATGAGAACTATGCTTATTTTTTATGCACATCATATGTGAGTTACACATGTGTATATGCATAGTCACTGTTCTGTCTCTCGAGCCCAAATCTAGCCAGTTCAAGCAGGAACATTGAACTCTTTGCTAATCTGTATTCTGCACCTGTAACACGCACATACCATCTTTGAGAAACTGAAACCTCTTTATCCTGATCCATTCTCAGGGCAGCTCTCTGAACTCCTTCTGTAGCTTCTTAGAGTTCAATCTTCCAAATACCTGACTGAGGGTTACACTAACACAAAGCCATATCAATACTCCTCCTCTCCTTTCTTCTTCTGAAAATAAAAATTATGTTCTGCTTTGAATGACAAATGTCCCCCCATAGATTCAGGTATTTGAACACTTAGTCTGTAGTTGGTGGCACTAAAGGGAGATGGTGCACAGCAGTCAGAGGAAATTTGCCACTGGGGGTGGCTTTGAGAGTTTCTAGCCTCAGTTCATTTCCAGTGTTCTTTCTCTGTTCTGTTTTTGTGGTTCAAGTTGTGATTTCCTAGCTTTCCTGCTTTAGCTAACTTCTGCTATGCCTCTACCACCTTATGGACTCTGGCTGGAATCATGAGCCAAAGTAAGTCTTTCTTCTCCTAGTCACTTTGGGTCACTGTTTTACCACAATAAAAGTAATACAATTGAGCAGCTTTATTATTATTAGAGAGTATGTGTGTATTTGTGTGACTGTGTGTGTGTGTGTTTGAGTGCAGGTGTCTGTGTGTCATAGTGTAAATTTGGAAGAGGGAGGACAACATTTAGAAGTCATTTCTTTCCTTCCACCCTGGTCCTTAGGGATCAAAATGAGCTTGCCAGGCATGGATGGCATCTATCCTTGCTGAGCTATCTCTTTGGATTTTGATGCCTGAATTTTAATTTGTTCCGCTCTCAGGGTTAACTAGTGTCAACCAAGAGATCTCATGGTTCTGTTTCTAGAGTGGTTTGTAGCTGATTTCCATACCTTGTCAGAATATCCCATTTTCCTTCACTCCATCTTTTTTTTTTTTATGGTGAGCAGCTGCGAAAATGCCCCATCCAATTCTCCCCTTCCTTCCCTTGTTGATCGTATTTCTCTCCAGATCTCATCCTTTGCTGTAGCTTCTACTGCAGTTTCTAAACTCACTTGAGGGAAATGTGGAGGCTGGCTTCCACTCTGGCAGAGGCAGACTGACTTATGGTGAGACAGAGATCGTCAATAATCCATTTTCATCTTCCCCATGATGATTGCGACAGGGATGAGAACTTCTGTTTTTTCAGTTTTGAAAATTTGATTGCCGAGATATAGTAAAAATGAATTGCAGTGTGTCTAAACTCCTGGTTATGCTTACTGAATCCAAACATTGCCACACGCTTGTGATAGAATGTTGGCACCAAGTTCCACTTTCTTTACAGTGCATACATTTTTGCTTTATTTCAAACTCTTCAAATTCATTCTCAAAAAGACGTTCTTTCATAATATCAATTGCCTCCAGTAAGGACCACAACACAGAGCAAACATAAAGTATATTTGGAGGATTTAGGCAAGAGTCACTGTATTTTTCATCAATATGGTATATTTTATTAATTAGTTGACCATTTCATACAACATATTTTGATCATATTGACTTCAATTTCTCCACATAACTCTTTCCAGATCCACCACCACTTACCCACTCCCCAATTTCTTGTCCACCTTTTTGTTATTTTTTTAAAAAATAAACAACTAAATTCCATTTGTGCTGCCAATATGCTTGTGAATATGAGACTGTCCACTAGAGCATGGTAGACCCATCACGGTCATTCTCTCCAAATAAACTGACTCTTTCCCTATTGTCCAGAGCTCCTCAGTTAAGGCAGAGGTTCAGGAAACCCTTCTCCCCCCATATTACAATGTTGACTAGCTTGATCTTGTTCAGGTCTCATGCAGGCAACCACAACTGCTGTGAGATTATGATGTCAGGGGTCCACTCTCATCCAGAAGATATTCCTTGGCTCTGATCCTGACCAAACATCTGGTATTGTTGATGTTATAGGTATCCTGTTTATGGCTGAGCATACACTGGCACTTATTCTCTGGGCTCTGACCAATTGTAAGTGTCTGAAATAAGTGCACAAAAGATCTTTTCTAGCATGGTCCAAGAGCTGCACTGATGTATGGGTATAGAGACAAAGATTTGGAGGACAGATGGATACTCTGGGCATTGGTTTTGATATGTATGCAGTTATGTGGGCACAAATGCTTCACAGGCAAATGATGGGAGGATTCATGAATGAAGTTATTAAATATGATCATAAATGCATATTTCCCACAAGTTCTCTTACACACACAGAGAGAGAAAGAGAGAGGGAGAGAGAGAGAGAGAGAGAGAGAGAGAGAGAGAGAGAGAGAGAGAGAGAGAGATTCACATCAGAAGAATATAGCTCAAATAAAAATGTTGACATTGGGTATATCTGCATTATTCAAATATCATCTACATTCCTGCTTCTCAATTTTCTCAGTTTTCTTTGGCAATAATTTTTTAATGCATCTCTGACTGTCTTAGAGGATCTTTCATATATTTTTTTAAAATATGGAAAAATATCTCTAAAGATGAAATAGTGATATTCACATCTTGCAATCAACAATTCTGTAATTAGGCTTAAGGCCCATACAACACAAAAATAATAATGGCTGGTACTAGGGACCTAGTCAGCTGTTGACACTTTACTAGATCAGCATAATTCCTAACTACATTCTGACAGTATCCTTCTACTCACAGATAAGAATAGTTCGCACCCCTCACAAAAAAAAAATCTCTTTATAACAATTGGAAAAATTACAGAAAACCCTAGTGGACAAAATGCAGATATCAACAGACTGTAGAGGACTCATCATCACAGAGATTTCTTCAACACAACTCCTGCACCTAGAACCTGGAAACAACCTAAATGCCCCCAACTGAAGAATGGATAAGGAAAATGTGGTACATTTACACAATGGAGTACCACACAGCAGAAAAAATAATGACATTTTGAAATTTTCAGGAAAATGGATGGAGCTAGAAAACATCATATTGAGTGAGGTAACCCAAACCAAGAAAGACATATAACATATGTACTCACTCACAAGTGGCTTTTAGACATAAAGCAAAGAAAACTAGCCTACAATTCACAATTCCAGAGAACCTAGACTACAATGAGGACCGTAAGACAGAAATACATGAATCTAATAATCTACATAGGAAGTAGTAAAAGACAAGATCTCCTGAGTTAATTGGAAGCGTGGGGATCATGGGAGAGGGTTGAAGGGGAGGGGAGAGGCAGGAAGAGGAGGTGAGAAAAATATGTATAGGTCAATAAAATCAATTTTAAAATATTGACAGTTAAACAGTTAAACCCCAATCAGTATAACCTGACTATGTGCACAGCATAAAGCATCTCTGGACACTCAATCTCCAGAACGAATTCTCATGTCTGCTGATGAATTTTTTTTTTTTTTTTTTTTTTTTTTTTTTTTTTTTTTTTTTTTTTTTTTTTTTTTTTTTTTTTTTTTTTTTTGTGGTTTTGTTTGNAGCCTGTCCTGGAACTAGCTCTTGTAGACCAGGCTGGTCTCGAACTCACAGAGATCCACCTGCCTCTGCCTCCCGAGTGCTGGGATTAAAGGTGTGCGCTTAAGAATGGGATTTGTTTTGCCTAATTGTTACCTAACACTTTACTTTTGTTGATTATCACAAAGTTGGGGTAATCAGTACAGTACATTTCTGTCGAGAATAATCTATCAGAATTCTGTATCCTGCCATGATCTCTCCGTGTTACTAGTCAAGCAAGCCATCGGTAAAAAATGCATCACTTCCTTCCTTACACATTCTCCCCTGGATGTGTTTCTTCTGTTTTCTTCTATTTGCTCTTGTCTTCACGATCTTATTGCTGTTATCTATCTTCTTGCACGGGCACATTTCTCTCACATTATTCCCCCTGCTTTGAGAATAAGCACAGTCCATTAAGCCTTAGCACCTAGCTTATCTGGCCTCTTCTATTTTCACTCTCGATGGAGAACATTGTTTTTTTTTTTTTTTTTTTTTTTTTTACTGGAATTGCAAAATGTAGGGAATGTCTTCACATCTACCTTGTTAGTCTTTTAAAATATTTTTTTGCAATTGTCATTAATCATTATTTTTATAGATAATGATTTTGTATAAACACAGAAATTAAGAGATACTTCCAAACTGGTACAAATAGCAAAGTGAGGTGAGATTTGAATCTGTGTGCATTTAATTTTAATGTTTATTCTGTTGGCTGCATCATAGTGTTTCATTCAACCAAAAGCTTAATATTAGTTCATCATGGAGATTACATGGTATTGGGCATCTCAATAGAGACATACAGTTCCTACAGATATTAACGTATGCAAGCCATCTAGATTACAAAAGATTTCTATCATATCAATAGTCATTAGGAGGGAGCAGATATTCAAGCTAGCAGTTTGTTGTTTTGAATGTCATCACCTGTCAAATCATTGGAAGCATTTGGGACTTCAGCCTGACAACTGGCATCCTACTCATAGCTATGGTTTGTTAAAATTAATTACGTAGTTTGTTTTCTTGCCAAGAGCTTATAATTGGGAAAACACAGCGTTTCTTTCAGGGTGATGAGTGTCAACATGCTGCCTGGTAACACTAGGTTTTAAAAAGACATACTTTCTTTGAAATAGGTGTGGGATGAACTGTTTCCCAAAGGGCTTTAGGTGATTTTAATTTGCCTTTTTTTAATTGCCATTAAGGGACCAGCAGCACCTGTGGGTTTTGAGAAATTTAAAAACTACCTGCTGAGCAAGGCTTGTAATTTAAACTATGGAAACATATAGCTAAATAAGTTTTGTCAAGTGGAATGAAAAAGTGAATTGCTGAGTCTTGAAATTCAGAAAAAAATAGTGTAGAATCTATGGTAGATATTAAATTATTTGGACAATCCAATACTAATTTTGGCCAACCATATAACCATTTGTATTTTCTGATTTGTGAAACTTGAAGAGGCAAAAATGAATAAATATCTAAATAATAAATAAAACCATTTCCTTCAAAACGAAGTAATTCTCCTTCTAATACAGTTAAACTTAAAATCAGGAACAACTTGGGCCACATGAACTAATTTATTGGCTGATCGCTAGTTCAATGTAAGATTTGATGTTTCATTGAAATTTTATTGGCATAATTGAAGCATAAAAGAAGAATAGAGATTTTTCACATTCTTCATAATCTAAATATATAGATCTTTCATTTATAATTTAAACATTTCTTCCCCCATAGTTACGGGCATTCCTTGCTGTTCTTTGGTTCACTCTCCTATGGCAGTCCTTTGTAGTTTTTTTTTTTTTTGACTAAACTTAACCATGTGACTACTAATAGTATCTACTAAGGATAGCTAGTGCTAAATAAATAAATAAACATAAATACAAATTAAAAATGGGCTGTAGAGGTGACTCAGTGGTGAAGAACGTTTGTTGCTCTTGCAGAACAGCCAGGCTAGATTCCTCACAGCTACATGGGGAAGTGTGGTGTCCAATACCTTGACTTGACTTGGGGCACTGAGGGAATGAAGAAAGAAAAGATGTTTAAGAGATGATAGACATGTGGACACAGAAAAACTAGGGTCAGGTGGGCTGTGTAGACTCTGACGAAGTGGCTATGCAGAACCTCCGGGGGAATGGGGTTAGCTAGTGCTGGCAAGAGACCTCTGTAGGTAAATCCTCTTTAGCTCTCCCAGGGGAGAAAGCTACAACTGCTGGCTTTCACACACGTCGTTGACATTTGTGTTCGGACTAAAGAAGGCTTTGCCATTCTCTGTTCCTTATCTTGGAGCAGGACGAGGCTATGCCTTGCCGTGGGTTTGAGGCATTGGTCCTTAACATGATCATGCCCTAGTTTCTATATCTCCCCACCGAAGGCTCAAATCTACCTATAACTCCAGTTCCAAAGGAAATTTGCTGGTATCTGCAGGCACCTTTATGCATGTGGAACACACAATATATTTGCAGGCAAACATATAGAAAAGAATAACTAAATGGATATTGCAATCCAGAGACATGGTTTTCTTTTCACTAAAGCCTTTGTTTTTACTAAATGTTTACTGCAACATAGAAAATGACCTGTTCTCTATTAGCTGAGACATTGTCTGACGGACCATCACAGAGAAATATCAAAATATAAGTCAAGAAATAGATAAAATATTTTCTTATGAAAAGTGTAGAATCTCTGAGAACTCAGCCAAGTTAGCTTTATTATTTCAATCTTTGACTTCAAGAGATGCTGTTGTTCCTGGAAAGTGATGGGGGAGACAAGAGTGTGCAGCTCCAGAATGCTTATCTTTAAGGAAATCATTTAGAAATTGCAAATATTTTGTGGTGCCTTTGGATCCCAAATATGTCACTGATTATAAAGGAGAAAAGTAGATACTTGTAGCTAAATAACTCTATCTGCTAGTCAGCAAAGTGAAGTTGGAAAAACTGGATATATACATGGTTAATAGAGAACATAGTTTTTGTTATCATCAATATATCAGAACAAGTACATCATCTCAAGATTTAAATATATGAACAAATTATGGGTATTTTCTTAAATTCAATCATTACATCAATTCTCATTAACAGTACTTGTTTCTAATGTGAAGACGGTTTCACATTTTACTAAATGTTTCATTTGATTTTATTTTACCCCCCCCCCCGTGTGTGTGTTTTGTATGACTGAAACACTTTTGTGTCTGTTGTCTATGGATGCCAGAAGAGAAGTCAGAATATCTGGAACTGGTGTTACAGACAGTTGTGAACTACATTTTGTGGGTGCTGGGAGTTGAACCCAGGACCTCTGAAAGAGCATTTAGTGGTTTTAACTGCTGAGACATCTCCCCAGCTTTCAACATTTTTTTTCTATTCACTTTTCTACAAACACATTAATATCCAAAATTCTACATAGAGTGGAGTTTTTTAAAACATATTTTATTTTGTCAAATGTATGGATTATTGACCAACTGTTTAATTAGTTCATTAATCTTTTCTATACTTTATATATATATATATATATGTACATACATATTTCATTTAAAAGGTCCTTTATGAGTTTATTTTCAGTTCTAAATTTGATTGATGCCTTATTTCTTTGCTGTGGTAAGATACCATGACCAAGGCTATTTACAGAAGAATTGCTTTGGGGCTTATAGCTCCAGAGGGATAGGAGTCCATTGTAGTTGGCAGCATAGCAGTAGGCAGGCATACACTGGAGCAATAGCTGAAAGCTCATATCATGAGACATGGCCATGAAGCAGCAGCCAGAGGGAGAGGGAGAGGGAGAGGGAGAGGGAGAGGGAGAGGGAGAGAGAGAGAGAGAGAGAGAGAGAGAGAGAGAGAGAGAGAGAGACTGAGAATGGTTTGATGGTGTGACCCTTGAAACTTGAAAGCATGACCCAGTCACACACCTCCTCCAACAAGCCTACACCTCCTAATCCTTCCCAAACAAGTCCACCAGCTGGAGACTAAGCATTTAAATACATGAGCCTATGGGGGTGATTTTCTCATTCCAATCACCACAATCAAAATAACTTAGTTAACCAAACTTCCTGTGTCTTAGTGACATTTTCCCATGAACTAGCAGATCTGCTACAATCTTTACACACTTAGAGTATGTTTAGCCCAATCATTTAATTTATTCTCTTAATCTATTGTATAATTCACAACTATGCTGTTAAAATTGCCTTCTACATATCCTCTGGGTTCCACAGAAGTGAGAAATGGGGCTAGATTTCCAAGGGGTTCTGAGAGAAGAGCCAGGACACTTACCGCTGTCACACATCTGAACTTTTCTGTGAAAACAAAGATTCAGTGCTTAAATTACATTCCCAACTCAGGAATCTGTGGAGTTTTTTTACTGTGATTTCCAGCTTCCTACAATTTTTCCCCTTTCATGGAATAATTACACAGGGGAAATGAAAAGAGCCAAATGGAGCTTCCTATGCTAGGAATGTAAACAGCCCTTCTCCTAAACGGTTGTCCCCAAACAAAGCCACAAGGCTCATTTTCCATTTTGCTCTTTGAAAGCGAAGCACAAAAGCAAGTGAGTAATATCCTGTGTCCCTCTTTGTAAAAGTTACATATCTGCAGCGAGATAAGCCACCGTGGCTTGAAAGCAGACTGACGTCTAATTAAGCCCCTCTCGTCAAAAAGGAAAAGCAAAAACTGCCAAGTAATTTCTTAGTTTCTCTATTGACGTAAATTCTATCTAGAATTTTCTTTATATTTACCCACACACTTATTTGTATGTTGTGTGTACGTGTGTGGTGCATACATGTGTGCACTTGTGTATGGGGTCACACATACCTTTGTGTAGTTGTGTGTATGACAGAAATGGATATCACATGCCTTCCAATCCATTGCTTTTCACCTTAGTTTCCGGTACAGGGTCTGTCAGTAAACCGGGAACCCACTACTATTCGGCAAGACCAACTGATGAGGATCAAGCACTGGAGATCCTTTTGTTCTTGCCTTTGCACACCAAAACTCTAAATGTGCACTGCTGCACACCACATTTTGTATGGGTGCTGGGGACCCAAACTCACATCCTTAGACTTTACCCATTGAACCGTCTCCCCATTCCCTACATAAGGTTTCTTAAGGAACAGTATAAAAATGTCATAGCTCCCATAAGTACAACAGCAGATTTATAATTTACTAGCTCTGAAATGTCAATTTAAACTGAATGCTGGGAGAAAGAAGGGTGGAGTTAGAGAGGAGCCATGTAGCTCCCACCAGAGACAGATGCCAGATGGAACTTTACCAGGTAAGCCACAGATACATGCTGATACACAGATTAACGGAAATGGGCTAAATTTATATGTAGGAGTTAGCCAATAAGAAGCTAGAGCTAATGGGTCAAGAAGTGATTTAATTAATATGGTTTCTGTGTGATCATTTCGGGGCAAAGCAGCCAGGAACCAACAAGCAGCCTCCTCCAACATACTTCAGACAAAACAGTAGCTCGGAGCATGAGCAGAAAGCATTCCCAATTCTAATTTGGGGTCTTATGCACCATGATTGCAAGGGTAAATCTCATAGTCTCTAAGACCTTCAGCTTTCTAATGTAAAACATGGGTAAAGGTTAAAAGCTATGAAGTATGTAGATACTGATCTCAAACCAGACACTCAGAGATGATTATTTTAGAAACAGTCCGATCAGTACATTAACTCTAAGTGCCTGGCAGATTACAATATACAGATGTTAAAACTGTTCTGAGATCAAGAAGAAAGTATGACCAACACGCCATCTGACTTGACTCATGCGCTGCACAGAAAATCCAGGCATGTGAAACAGCACTCACGCACTGTCTTATTGGTAAAATAATAATAATAATAATAATAATAATAATAATAATAAAAATAAAATTCATCTAATGTAGATGTGAACATGGAAACCAGCTATATTCTCACTGACGTGACGTATACTCCTTACTTTACTGTTTCCTTCTGGAGCTGATTGCTGTCATTGTACATGCCTATTCACACACATTCAACAACTTTTTAAAAGATTAGTTTTCCAAGTCATTTCCAAACCATTTTCCTCTCCATATTTAGTTTCATTAACATAAGTGACCTTTTTTCTTTTTTGCTTTTTTTTTTCTTTTATTGAAAATAGATTTTTTTCCCCTGACACAATATACCCTGATTTTGGTTTCACCTCCCTCTACTCTTCCCAGCGCCTTGCGACCTCACCTTCCTTCCAAAGCTAGCTCCTTCCGTGGCGTGCTTCATAGTTTTGAGCCTTTCCGTATCCATGGGGCCTCTGCAATAAACAATTGGGAGATAATAGTTGTAGATTTCGCACTTTTTAAATTCTGTCTACGAACACAAAATTTTACATTTGTTCTTTCTACAGAGACACCACGGAGAAAAGACACTATAGAAATAGAAACTGTTTCATGTAAAGTTCATGAAGAATGTTGAAATTTTCCCTGCCAGATGTGTACAGCCATTTGTGTTCTCTTCTTGCTTGAAATCTTGCCACACTAACAGAGTCTTGGCAGTCTCAGAGTTACTTCAGGCTTCTTTCTCATTCACAACTGCAGACTCTCTTGAGTGGAAACGTGTCTTGGAAATCCACGGTATGAACATCTCTTGTGAACTCCAATTAAAGTAGGAGAAAGAACAGACTGACTAAGAGGAGTTTAATTTGCTGCTGAAGGATTTAGATGAGACAAGAAAAACGTTTTTAACTGTAAGTTTTGTTATTATTTTAAGAAGAATTTAGGAACCTGTCACTCTTCAAAGTACTTTAGCAAATCTGAGCAAATGGCTTAAATGAACCCCATTTTTTAATCAGGAATAATAAATATTAATGAATGAATGTCCCAATTTCTTTCTCATTTTTTAAAAACCCAGCTTAATCGCAGCTGGTGAGCTGGATGATGTTACAACTGTCATCACACCACTACTTCAAAACTTTGTGGATTCAAATCTGGTGGCAGTACCGTCTGTCCAATTCCTTCGTAGTTTATTTGAGAAAAATCACAATTGATTTTATCTTAACAGTTCTACAGGAAGTCTTTGTAGCCAGATTTGGAGAGCTTTCTCCTTTGCTACTTCCTATCACTCAATGGACTGCATTCTGGATACTTCAGAGTTCTAAGGAGTTATCCACAGCTGTGTCTTAGAAATGCAGAGGTGAAGGTGATTTCAAATTTTAAAACTGGGGAGCTTTGACACCCGTGGTTTGCAAGGAAAATTAATAATCAGAGGTTAATTATGGGGTCTGATATATAAAACAATGAGACAGCATTTTGCATATGGAATTGTTCAAGGCAAATGATACAGAAATAAATTTTACAACAATACCGCATTGCAGATACATGGCTAAGAGTCAGGATAAAATAGATACTAAAACTCCAAACTACAATAAGGTGATAGAGGGATTGTAGATAAAGAGTAACTATCTAAAATCTGGTTTTGATAACATTAATACCTGAATCTTTTATTTTATCATTTTTATTTTCGGCTAGCATACTTTCAATTTTCACTCATTTTGGCAGATTTTTTTTTCCTGAGGAGCAGATATTTGTGATGGAAAATTAGAAATCAGTATAAAAGTTTAAGGTGGGTCTTTATGGAGGTGGGGAAACACTTTGGCCACAAAACCCATAATAGTGGAGAGGACTTGGTAATGGGATTTAAGAATATTTGGGTGGAAACGGGAATATATTTTTAATTCATCCTTATTTTTGTATGTAGTCCACTTAGCTTCCTAAGAGATCCTACAGCCTGCCAATCTCAGACTAGTGTGTTTATTTCCTGAGCTCTATCTGACTGTTGGAAGCTCTGCAGTATTTCCAAATTTCCCAGCCATAGATTTTGCAGTCAGCAACAGGTTAAAGTAAAAACAGCTGCATCGCCAGGTAGGCAGGTCTATAAAGATAACCCCACATGTCCACACTTGTGTCTATCTATCACCTCTTCTTCGGTTTACTTGAAATCTTTTTCACTTGGTTATTACATTTTACATATCATATGCCTCTAATATTCTCTTTATCTTATTTATTAACATTAAGAATATTTTAATAATTTCTGTAGGTTAAGCTTCTACAAGCCTGATTCATAAAACTTCTTTCTACTTCTTTGACCTCATAACATGTGGCACATATGTCTTACATTAAAATAATAAAATTGTGATGTCCTATTTATGCGCATTCCTTGAGTAGTGTATTAAAAATGCATCATCTAAAAAGGGCTTCTCTTTCTAGTTCTCAGATATGTGGTATGTACAATCCATTTGGCAGAGTGACCAGCATCTAATTGCCTACTGGAAGTTTCCCTGATTCTTTAGGTAATGTGTATGTACAACATAAAAAAAAAAAAAAAAAAAAAGTATGGTCAAAGAACCTTTTATGTATGCCAATGCTACAAAACAACAAAGCAAAGTTAGACACATTTCCTTCTTATGGGCAAGCTCCTTTCCTAATGTGTGACAGCTTATTCAAAGACCTGTGTATTTAGGAGTCCTTGATTTCACACTGAATTCTCTGACTTTCCACCTTTGACAGATTCACGGCTTAGTCTTGTGCTGTATAGACATTGGGCTATCAATTGGGGTTAGCAGGCACTGGTTTTATACTTGGTTCATGTCCATTTAATTTATAACCTGAAAGTATTAGCTTGCTTCATTGCAACCTAAACCATGCATTTGGAGAATCTTTAAAGATATGTGATATGGATTTTTCCAGATATCTGTAGGAATAAAGTACAATTGTTACAATGCTTAGAGTTCAGTTCTGACCTTCAGTGTCTCCTTCCTAAGGCTTTTAGAGTCATCTTCTCAATCAGGGGTTGGTAGCATATAGTCTGAGAGACTATGCAGTCAATGATTTTATACAATGTGTGTTTGTGTGTGTGTCCGTGTGCGTGTTTGTTAATGAGAGGTATATCAATAATATATCTGCACATATATGCAGAAGCCAGAGGACGATGGCTATTACTCTCTGCCTTAGTCCCTCAATACAGGATCTTTCATTGAACCTGGAGCTAGGTGGATGACCAGAAAATCCCAGGAAAGAACCTGACTTCCCTCAGGGCCATCACAAACACAGAATGTTAGGACTACAGGTATGACTAACCACACTTGGCTTTTGAGTTGATCCGCTGGAATTTGAACTTAGGTCGCATGACTGTACAGCATGAACTCTTATCTAACTCCTATAAATGGAATTCCTACAAAGAGAATTTCATCAAAATACAGCCGTTCTCTTTCATGACCGGCCTTGGAAGCTGAACCTTGATTTTAGGTACTCGCTCATCTGCAGAGGGCTTGTGGGGAGGAGGGAAGGCTGTTCTATTTTTGTGCTCTTCTTTCTTTTTTTTTCTGTCCCTATTTTATCTTCTCATCCTCTTTCTCCAGCTTCCTTTGAGACCCCTACTCAAAACATCTCATCTGCTAATTATTTTTATCTCTAGAGAGATGAGGGAAGACACCACAGGGTAGGACAGTTCAAGGCCTGACCTATCTGTCTGTACCAATGCTCTGCCTCTCACCATGTGCATAGCCTTAGAACTGGCAGACGCCTCCTGTTGGCATCCTTCCATGTCATGGGGATTCTGGATTCCCTGAGAAAGGCAGGCTTCAGCTCCCAAGTGGCAGACAGAGTATTTTTGATTTTCTTCTTGGCAGGAATCAAGCTCTTGGCTCCTTTATTGTTTGTGTCTGGACATGAACCCTGATTGCCTGACTGCCCCGGCTCTAAACAAGGCACCATTCTCTTCACAGAGCAGTGTATTTACATGTGAGCCCAACCATATTAGTTTTATATGTTACCCGTCATTACCATATGTTTAGAGCTGAAGGAAATGTCGAAACTAAATTGCTGCATCATCTATCCAAGAACCGGAGTTCATGGCAAGCTTTCACAAGGGGCTCTTTCATCATTATGGACACAGCAGACCTTTACTGGAATCTCAGAAAGGAATCTTATTCTTCAAGAAAATAATACAGGCTTAAAATAGAAGAATCGGTGAAAACATACGCATGTACGTTTATAATTAAGTACCTTAAAATATGACACGTGAAAAATGAAATGTCCTCATAAAATGTCATTGTCATTCCAAATACTTACTTATCACTAGAACCATTCAAAGTTAGCTGGGTGTTTAATTACCCTGACCCTTGAGTTTCTGAATGCCTTGGGAGAAGGGAAACCTCTGGAAACAGCTGGAGTGTTGTCTGTGGGGTAGTCATCATTTAGCATTTGTTATAGGTGGCCAGAGGAGTGAGGGTCAGAAATGTTCAGCTGAGTCATGAATTCCTTGTTAGGAATGAATGAGGCAGATGATGCACAGAACCCCCCCCTCCCCCCCGGCCCATTCTTTGCAGAGCACAGCAGGAGATTTCAATATGATTCCTTGAGCCTTTATCAAGCAACATTTGTGCTATTTATCCCTTCTTCTTCTTTTTGACCTCTCCCCATCCTTCCCAGTTGGAGCTCCCTCCACGATTCTCCCCACCTATGGTCCCCTTATATTTTTCTTTCCTTCTATCTACAATATCTACAAAGGAGTGTAGGTGCCACCCCTTATCGAGGAAACCACACTCCTTACAGCAAATGGAGACCATCACATAAAACTACAACTGTACACTGGCCGGTGGTGGTGTACACCTTTAATCCTAGCAATTGGGAGGCAGCGGTAGGTGGATCTCCATGAGTTAGAGGCCAGGCTGGTCTATAGAGTGAGTTCCAGGAAAGGCTCTAAAGCTACAGAGAAGACCTATCTCAAAACAAACAAACAAACAAAGAAAGAAACAAACAAAAATACCCCCCCAAAACAAACCAAAACAACAGCAACAACAACAACAACAAAAAACCCTAAAAAACAAAATAACTTCTACAATGACTGTATATAATGCAGAGATCAGCAGATTTGGGCATACCATCCCCAACAGATACATACATACATACATACATATATACACACATATATATATATACATATATATGTATATATCATAGTTCTATGCTCAAAGAACACTGTGGAAGAGGGGGATGTAACATTGTAAGGGCTAAAGTACCAGAATGTTTGCTGTGCAACAGTCTTCTCTAGAAATGACTGCAGGAACTGCATAAACAAGACTGGAATAGTGGCAATATTGACACTCCTTATCAAGTTATTTTGAATTGAATTTTCTAGATTTTACTTTCAGATAATTTTTATCACAACATAACTCATCCAGGACACATTTTTCACTCATCGACAGCAGCATGGTTTCTCATATAGCAGGACCCCACATTTTATCTGTTTACTTTCCTCATTTATAAAAAGACAAGGCCTGAGATTCAAATAATTACCCTATGTTTTATAACATATTTATATTTGTGTTATAAGGTATAAGACATTAGTTCAATCCTTGGCACACAGAAAGTAATACTTGCTATCCTATATGCATACTTGAGACTTAATGTGAGAATCCAGGCTTATTAAATCTCCAGAGAGTTAAATTATTCAAACTGTGTTTTGGATACTATCAGTCCTTGAAGGTATGAAGTTAAATGACTTCAAGGAAATGGTAAGAAGGCATTTGCCCTTCTGGAAAGTTACTATAGCCCATTGGAGTCATTCAGAAGCCTTTATGTCAGAGGTATTTAATTAAATTAACTAACAGAATTCAATTCAAATTTGTCCAAACATAATGGGGACAAAGCCTTCCATTGATTATCATACAAAATCTGTGTTGTGCAGAATGCTTTTTAGAAAATACTGACTGTAGTAAGAAGATGTTATTGCATAAAATCAAAGCAATTATTGTGCCTACCTCCCCTATTCTCCATGATTTTATTTGAACTGTATGGCCCTCTGTAATGTGTGCTAAAGATTATTATCATGTCTGCTTCACAGAAAGAAGATTGGCTGGGTTGTATGATCAGGGTTCAGAGGAAGGTGTTTTGACATTCAGTATAAAACTCATCTCCCTGACTTCTGCTTCCTGTAACAAAATTAGATGAATATCTAATGTAGCATAAACAAAAATTTAAATGAAATCTACAGGCAACCATATCTTCTAATGCTCAGGACTCAGCAATACAAATGTATTAATCATTAAGTGAATTTTAATAGAAGCACCTGGGGAGACAGTTTCCACATCCCTCACTTAGACAGGAAGAAAATAAAAGACAATTGGGAAGGTACAAGAAGTCATGCCACTCTTGGACACGGGGCTTCAGTAGCTCTTAGGATTCCAAGTAAAATCTTCATTGTGCTTCCCTCTCCTATGCTTTTCAAGTCTAAAAGTGCTGAGCATGGACAAAATATTTTCCAATGTTGCTTCTTTCCTGACAGTTTGTAAAG
This sequence comes from Alexandromys fortis, assembly GCF_014885135.2. Classification (NCBI taxonomy): domain Eukaryota; kingdom Metazoa; phylum Chordata; class Mammalia; order Rodentia; family Cricetidae; genus Alexandromys; species Alexandromys fortis. The sequence continues at coordinate 969,717 of NW_026067906.1, forward strand.
TTCACGATTTTGGAACGTTTCACACTCTTGTGAAACATTAATCACTAAATGGTGTTTTCAAATATGAGGGCCTGAACTCGTTTGGGTCATGCAAGCTTCTCAAGAGGATCATGAACCAATGGGGCTGGTAAGCTAGAGTGACTAGATCCCATCTCCCAATGGATCAGCTTTATCTATTCCAATCACTCTACCCCCACTGTGTGAACCCCAGGAGCAGATATTAGGAATACAGCCAGGGTATGGCTCATTCTCATCTTACTATGGAAATGTTGGAATTCATGCAAATAAAAAATGCTTGATTTGAAAAGCCATTGCAAAGGCTTCACATAGATTTTTGATCATGTGTCATATATGTGCACATTCAGCTGAAAGGCTTATTTGAACATTTATCTTTGAAACTGACAGGCAACTTCATTTCCACAAAATACTGGAGATAGGGGTAGGTAGAAGTAGACCATGGGAAGACTGGGTCTTACTTGTTTTACACATTGAGTTGAAATGTTACCTGAATATAAACTTGCACTCCCCTTCTACCAGCCATATACCTGACAATTATTTGTTGTGCCATAGTTATTTATTATTCCATTCCTTGTAGAGAATTTACATGGTGGGGCTCCTTTATTATTATTTCTAAAATGGAAACAAATATCCTCGAGCCTCCATCACTAGAGATAGTCCTAGCTCAAGGAGAGATTCCTCTGAAAGATCTTCAATACACTCACAATTTCTGCCTATTAAGACTGAGTTTATTTACTATTTTTTATGGGTAAAGTCTGTAACATAGGACATCAGATGCTAGAAAGTAATTGCATTGGAATAATGTGTTCTTGAATTCCTATTGCATACAGGGCAGCCTGACCTTAAGCAAAGCGAGCTCAGAAAGTGGTGCCTCTCGAAGCTTCGTTCCCTTTTCTGTAATTTCCTGCTTCTTTTCATCTTGGTACTCTACACATAGTCTTTTTTCTGCTGCCCGTCCAGGGGATCCATCTCATGTCTTCTCTTCCTTCCCATGAAAACAAGCCTGATGCCTCCTACCTTACCTCTTTACACTACTACGTCTTTCTTATGCATACTCCTTAATTAATCTTTCAGTGCTTATTTGACTTTGGTACAATTTTTATGCTTAAGAGTTGAGATTATTGTTATTGTGTCTAAAACAATTGGAACTGTATCTTGTCAGGCACAAGCAATAGATCACCTGTGGATAAATTAAAGCAACCTTGGTGTTAAAATGTATTTAAGTGGATTTGTGCCCTTCAAACATTTTTTTTCCATTTCTTTCTCTAGTTACTGACCTGGTGCTGTACACTGTAAAGATTTATCTCTTATATTGTGTTATAAATGCTGACTGGAGAAGTCCCAGCAGATCCCAGGTCTACTGTCCTGCTCCCAAGGGTCCAAGTGAAAGGCAGTCCAAGTCACAGAAGTCCCAGCAGATCCCAGGTCTACTGTCCTGCTCCCAAGGGTCCAAGTGAAAGGCAGTCCAAGTCACAGAAGTCCCAGCAGATCCCAGGTCTACTGTCCTGCTCCCAAGGGTCCAAGTGAAAGGCAGTCCAAGTCACAGAAGTCCCAGCAGATCCCAGGTCTACTGTCCTGCTCCCAAG
>NW_026067906.1:977327-1012869 GCF_014885135.2 Alexandromys fortis
GGTTGGGGGAGGGGGAGGGAAAGGGGAGGCGGTGGTGGGGAAGAGACAGAAATGTTTAATAAATAAATAAATAAATTAAAAAAAAAAGAAAAAAAAAAAAAAAAATAAATGCTGACTGGCAGGAAGCATAGGCAGGGCAGCCAGAATAGGAGAATTCTGGGAAGAGAGAAGGCTCAGTCTGCAGTCATTATCCAGACACAGAGGAAGCAAGATGAAAACGCCTCACTCATAAAAGGTACCTAGCCATGTAGCTAACACAGACAAGAATTATGGGTTAATGTAAGCTATAAGAGTTTAATAAGAAGCTTGAGCTAATAGGTCAACCAGTTTATAATTAATGTAGGCCTCTGTGTGTTTCTTTGGGACTAAGTGGCTGTGGGACAGGGCAGGACAGAAACCTCCGTCAGCAACCCGGGTCCTATTAGTTGCTGGTAGCTGAGGCTCAGCAGAAGTTATTATTTAAAATAAATGCCATTATTTTGTTAAAATGTCAGGAAAATCTTGGACTAACACCATGACACTGTTGAGATTAAAAAAAAATAAATCTCTCGGGGCTGGAGAAATAGCACAACAGTTAAGGGCATTGGGTGCTTTTCCAGAGTAAGCGAGTTCAATTCCCAGCAACCACATAGCAGCTCACTACTGTCTGTAACTCTAGTTCTAAGGGATCTGACACCCTCATCCAGACATACATCCAGTTAAAACACTAATGCATGCAAAATAAAAGTAAATAAATCTTTTTTTTAAAAGACAAAAATATAATTTAAAAAAGTCACTCATGGATGATGTCTGAATATTTTTTCTGTGCATAAACGGTCTAATCTGTAATATTGCATGGCTCAGTTATGTCATATTTGAATCTATTCTTCCTCAGGTATGTTATGTTTAATTTAATTTGTGCAAAAATTTGGACAGATATTCCCTAACTTAAATATTGAAAACATATTTAGACATATCTAATAGCTTGAATTTCAGTTTTGCAGAGAAAGCTCTTGATAATTTTGTATCTAAGTGCTTCTGCATTTAGTAGAAATTGAGCATGCTCTATGTTAGAAGAGAAAATATTTTTGTATAATACTCAACTAAATAATGTTTAGTGTGCAAGAAAAATCTATTTTCAGTTTGATAGTTATTTGTCCATTAGGGAAACAATACTAATTTCATAATTTTGGAACAATGAGTTATGATTTCAGAGCTCTTCCTTTTGGAAGTGTCACCAGTGTGTTTTTATCTGAAAGTCTTTAGTCAGTATAAGTTCAGCATCAGGAGATCAGCTTAAAGGCTCAGAAGGGTTATGTAATAGGCATCCATTCATGTTCCTCTGGAAGGTACTATCTAAGCTTACTTAACCCCATGCACGGTGGTTGTCCAGGTATATTCAGGCAAGAAGTTATTATACTCTCAAGAAGTTGACCGAGTTAAGTCCATTTTTGCAGCAGTATGTGGACAAACCATACACCAGTATAGAAGGGGCTTGCAGACTGCCAACCATGGCCTATTCTGACCAGTACAATGAAGCAAGACCTCATCTTGCCAGAAGTTTAGGGGGACTTAACCAACACTAAAAAATAAAAACAAACCAAGATTAAAAATTAGCAAATGTCTTCCTTTGAAATATCTTCTTTCCTTAGCACTAGGATTCCTGTTATCTTCCATAAGTCTTCTTTGACTTTGTGGAGTACAGCTACATTGCTGCTTCTTCTATAGACTCTGAGCAATGAACTCTTCTGACCCAAGTCTCTGAAGGAAGATTTCCCATCAGCACAGTGAAGGAATTTGAGAGTCAGCATTTAAAATGTATCATAATTATATAGTAACGATCCTCACTCGTTCAAAAGATTAGAGATCACATACTAATATCAGTTTTAGAAATTCCCATGGTCTCATTCAGTGCATTATGCGTATGTAATGATAAAATTGGTGGGTGGGGGTGCCTTCTGAGCCTAGAGTGTCAACAAAAGCATTCATTAAGAAAGCTCAGCTCTTTGCTGTCTTTAGAAATGTAAGCCATTTCCAGTATGGACGCACTAGGCTTTCTGAGACCAACTCCCTTTAGTGGGGATGGGGTAGAGTTGTCACATGACCAGATTGGTTACAAGTGTTTGATCTAAATTGGGAAAATTGCCCCGTGTACCACAATCGGCATTGTCTCCACTTACATTTTTCCTGGGCTGTCTACTTTTTTTGATCCAGACTAACTCTTACTAAGCCTAATTCTTGTTTTGCCGAGTCTAAAAGGGTCATCTCTAAACATAAAGACTGTTTTGAGTTCTGCTGCAAGCTTTGCTCTCTCTATTCCAGTGCATCCTGTGGGAAGTTGCATCCAACAGCAATGCTTGGATTTCAGTTTGCCTAAGGAGTCTGCATCTTCATTTCATTTCCTGGCTATGTTGGTTTATTATTCCTGAAGGGAATGTTATTTCACGTCTACACTGAAAAGTTCCCACCCCAAATGAATCCCCTTATTGTGCAAAATATAGCCACTGTTAAATTTCCATTGACTCCCTCTAGCAGCCATGGCTCAGGATCAGCTCCAAGGAGGTGATGCTTTGATCACTCTTTGTCCAATATCACATAACTTGCAGTAACACAATAGTTTTTCCATCAGATGTCCCTGTAATGGGATCTAATGGCTTTCAGCAGGAACTTTAAGGGCAATGCCTATACAACCATGCATCTGAATAAGGAGTGGGAAACCTGTTTATTCCATATAAAGAAACCAGTTTTTTTGGAAATATTTATGAGTTTGTGTTCCTTCCTACGTAATTTTAGGTTACATATGAAATATATCTAATACCGTTTAACTCAAACAGACTGGCTTTAGTGTATGGATACGGCCATATTAAGAAATTCGATAATCGTTTTTCAAGTGTATATTATATACAAGAAATCTTGGGAGTTAAAGTGCTGATCAAAACCCGGCCCTTTCTTCTGAAGGCTATAAAATAAAGAAAGAAATTGCATGCTTTTAAAATACTGAAATAAGGGTCCCAGCTGTGGCTTGCCTCTGCTTAGAGCCGCAGTTTAAACTTGTGTCATTAGGATGGATTAAAAGGGCTTGTGGGGAAGCATTTGAGGACCTGTGTTTGAATGAGCCAGTGGGAGTCTATTGAAGGTATCTCATAATTCTAAATAAATTCGAAGGCAAGTGGACCTGGGAAAAACAATTGAAAATCAATGTCAGAGGCTTCTTCTCTGCAATGCTCACAGAGTTTTAGAAAGTTCAACAAGTGACAACATTACATTCTAAGAGTCTGATATGTTCTAATGACTGGATATTTTTCTATGATGTGTTCTCAATATAAAGAAGTCTTTCCAGTTTAAGAATCAGAGAACAAGTATTCTTACATTATGTATGAAAAATGAAATATTTTTTGACACATAAACACAGCTGAGTTAAAGAATGTAAACACTGAACACTAAGCATGTGCACTCAATTGAGAAAGTCTTGTTTAAGTGGGCACTTAGTGCTATGAACTTTCCTCTTAGCACTGCTTTCATAGTGTCCCATAAGTTTGAGTATGTTGTTTCTTTATTTTCACTGAATTCCGGGAAGACTTTAATTTCTTTCTTTATTTCTTCCTTGATCCAGGTATGGTTCAGTAGTTGACTGTTCAGTTTCCATGAGTTTGTAGGCTTTCTGGGGGTAGGGTTGTAGTTGAATTCTAACTTTAATCCATGGTGATCCGATAAGACACAGGTGGTTACTAATATTTTTTTGTAACTGTGGAAGTTTGCTTTGTTACCTAGTATGTGGTCAGTTTTTGAGAAGGTTCCATGAGCTGCGGAGAAGAAGGTATATTCTTTCCTATTTGGGTGGAATGTTCTATAGATGTCTGTTAAGTTCATTTGATTCATTACCTCCATTAATTCTCTTATTTCTCTGTTAGGTTTCTGTCCGATTGACCTGTCCATTGGTGAGAGAGGAGTGTTGAAGTCTCCTACTGTTAGTGTGTGTGGTTTGATGACTGCCCTGAGTTTTAGTAATGTTTCTTTTACATAAGTGGGTGCTTTTATATTAGGGGCATAGATATTCAGGATTGAGATTTCATCCTGATGAATTGTTCGTGTTATGAGTATAAAATGTCCCTCTCCAGCTCTTCTGATTGATTTTAGTTTGAAGTCAACTTTGTTAGAAATTAGTATGGCCACACCTGCTTGTTTCTTAGGTCCATTTGCTTGATAAACCTTTTCCCAGCCCTTTACTCTGAGTAGATGTCTGTCTTTGTGGCTGAGATGTGTTTCTTGTAAACAGCAGAATGTTGAATCCTGTTTTCGTATCCAATCTCTTAGCCTGTGCCTTTTTATAGGTGAGTTGAGTCCATAGATATCAAGTGATATTAATGACCAGTGGTTGTTAACTCCGGTCATTTTTTTTTCGTAGTAGAGTTTGTGTGTTTCCCTTCTTCAAGTTGTGCTGTGAAGGCTCACTGGATGTCTGAGTTATTGTGGGCATTGTTAGACTCCTTGGTTTGTGATTTTCCTTCTATTACTTTCTGTAAGGCTGGATTTGTGGCTACGTGTTGTTTAAATTTGTTTTTATCCTGGAAAATTTTGTTTTCTCCATTTATAGTGAACGAAAGCTTGGCTGGGTATAGTAGTCTGGGCTTGCATCCATGGTCTCTTAGTTTTTGCAGTACATCTATCCAGGTGGTTTTAAGCACCCCTTATGTGGGTAGTGGGCATCAAATTCTGGGTCCTCTGATAAAGCGGTACACATGTCAACCTCTGAGCCATCTTTATAACCCCAATATCAACATTTATGTCTAGCATTTTATTTCTTACTACCCTCAGAACATATTTGAAGAAATATATTCAGATTTTAACTAAATCTTTAAATTGCATACTCATTTTTTAAAATAAAATAATAAATCGCTCTGTTAAAATAAGAAAACAACACAAGTTTTTTGTGAAGCTTAAGAAAGAGGTTGGTAGTGGGCACATGTTAAAACAAGGACCCTTGAGACAAGAATTAGAAGCTAATAGTGTTGAAATATGTGCTAATGCATGGAAAGTGTAGCAACAAAATTATTTTCAGGTAAAAACTTGCCCTGATTGTAAGAATATCTTAAGTGATTTAGGATAGGTTTTGTTTCTAGTAATTATAGCCTAAGAAGGTAAAGATAATCTTCTAACTAAAGAAAGCCTAGAAAAACCCATGAGGATGAAAAATGCTCTTCTTGAGGGCTTAGAAAGCTGAACAGTTATTAAAACTCCACTTTGAGATCAAAGAAGATAAACTCATGCATAGATGATAGAAAAAGACATGAGTATAAGGGTTTTATCCTTGTGGATAGTTCCCAATTCTGGAAGTGTCTATGTAAGGGTACAAAGTGGTGTTATTAAATGCCAAATGATAATATGAAAAAATTGGGGGTTCTTAGATCTACAAGGGTACATACAGCAACTTGGAAAGCTTCATGCCTTAAGATATAGGAGTACAGTTTTGAGTGTCCTCACACTCTAAATCAAATTAGAGGGATGTGGTGGTTGGAATAGGTATGGACACATAGACTCATGTCCTTGGAATGCTTGACCTATGGGGAGTGGCATATTAGGAGGTGTGGTCTTGTTGGAATAGGTATGGCCTTATGTTGTGTCTCTATGAAGGCAGGCTTTGAGGTCTCATATACTCTCACGACATGCCTAGTGTGATAGTTCACTTCCTGTTGCCTGTGGATCAAGATGTAGAACTCTGAGCTCTTTCTTCAGCACCATGTCTGCCTCCATGCCACCATGACCCGCAATGATGATAATGGACTAAACCACTGAAATTGTAAACCAATCCAAATTGAATGTTTTTATTTATAAGAGTTGCCTTGGGCATGGTGTCTTTTCACAGCAACTGAAATCCCAACTAAGGCAAGAGATTTTAGATAGAGACATTGAAAGTACATGTGTATGCTGTGTGTATAATGCCTAAATTATTTTATTAAAATAAATGTTCACAGTGACATTTCTAGTGTGAAATATGAAAGATAACTCAATATTTATAATAATTATTTGAAAGACATCTTATGGCATATTTATTTTAAACCCTATATTTGAGAAAGACCAAACAAATTGTAGACAATAATATAAGTATTCTCACATATAATTCTAAAGAAAGAAGTCAAGTATGACAAGGTACATTGTAAAAAATTCCTTTCCTGCAAACTTTAGACAAGGAAGACTGGCCCTTTCTGACCATCTAAAATGGATAATATATGGGCTTCCAGGGGGTAGACTATGTTCTGTTTCTTGATCTTTTTACATATTATTTAAGTATGATAGATTTGTAAATATTCATGAACCAATATTCTCATTTTCATTTATGTAGGAATTTTTAATCAACACTCACACAATAAAAATAATCTCTAAAAGATCACCCAAAAATATCCAATTTACAACTATAACTTTTAACCAAAAAGTGTGTGTTACCCAAGTTTTTACAACCTTGACAAAAGTACTTGACAAAAACAACTTGAAAGATGATTTTTGGATCCTGGTTTCAGAGGTTTGGACCATTCTCCACTGCCTTTCTTGATTTTTGGCTGTAGTGGGGCAGAACGACATGGCACAGGGCATGGTGAAGGAAAGCTGCTTACTTTAGGGCAACCAGGAAGGAAAGAAAGACACCATAAAGGTTCAGGACAGTGCTCTTCAATGACATTCTCTCCCAGTGCTCCACTTTCCCTATTGGTGACACTGAAGCCCTCATGGTCTAGTTACCACTTAGCAGTGCCTCTAGTTGGAGGTGGGGGCTGTCTTAACTTCTTCATCTACTTCTGTAATTAAATAATCTAACAATTGCAATTTAGGGGATAAGGAATTGATTAAGGCTCGGAGTTCTAAGTCACATTTCCTTATTGTAGGGGGTAGAGAGATGGCTCAGTGGTTAATAGTACTGGCTGCTCTTCCAGAAGACCTGGGTTCAATTCCCAGCAACCACATGACCGATAATGACTGTCTGTAACTCCAGTTTCAGGGAACCCAGCACCCATATACATAAAAATGGTATATGCCTTTAATTCCAGCACAAGTGAGGCAGAGGCAGATGAATCTTTGTGCTTTGGAGGTCAGCCTGGTTGGTCTACAGAGCGAATTCCAGGACAGCCAAAGATACGCTGAGAAAACCTGTCTCAAAAAAAACCTGAGAAATTTGTTTCCCTTTCTTGTCAGCTTCTTTCAGGAGGCACAATGGATACTGTCTTCAAATATATTTGCTACTGAGTCTGGGGGCTGAACTACAATTTCTGCAGAGATTTCAAGCAGACATTTTTTTTTAAAGAGACAAGTTATTTGCTACACAGTATTTATTGGTGAGCCATTATTTCATAAATATTATTTCATCTGAATTCTGAGCAAGTACAGTTTTTAAAATGTATCTGTTTTTTGTTTTGTTTTGTTTTTTTTTTGTTTGTTTGTTTGTTTTGGTTTTGGTTTGTTGATGGCATGTCTCTTTTTGGCTTTCGCTAGACTAGAGAGCAGACACTGAGTGCACACTGTTGGGATTCCTCTAGCAGGGTTTAGTCTGACAATCTGTGGTTGTGTAGTCAGAAAGAGGAAAGAACGAAACCAACAATGCATAACTTTTGAAGTTCTCATGTGTGCTATGTATAGAAAATTTGTGGTTGACTTATTTCTGCAATTTCGCTATTTGGTGGCACTCACTAACCAGAATATTAAGAGAGCAGTTTCCTTTTTCTCTAAGTGATGGATGCAAGAAAAGAGATCTATTATTCAATGATAAATTAATATGAATTTTCAATTAAAGGAATAAGTGAATTTCTCCTTGGACATACGCTCCAGAGAGGAATTTAGTGTTGTTATGCCTGTCAACTAAATACACATTTATTTATTAGCTAATTTGCTAGTTGAAAAGTTACAGAGATGCCCTGTCATCTTCTCAGAAGTCACATGACAGCACTTGAGTTAGAAAATAAGCAAGGCTTGATAAACTGAAAGATTACTAGATTTATTCACAAAACAAAATCTAGCAAAATTTCATTAAGGTATATAAAATATTCTGTATGCTTCAGGCTACGTTACAATTTTTAGTTATGTAGCAATAAACGAGTAAAATGTCAAAAATATGTGAAAAGGGATGGTAACTTTATGACTAGCATAAAGGGAAGTGTGAGTTTTCCAACAGACAATGGCTATGGCTAAATATTGCAGAAAACAGTAGACACATTCACCAAATCAAATACCATAAACCTGGACTAAGTGGAACATCTGATGGTTCCCTGATTGCATTCAGGTTGGCCTGGAAATGCAGGAGTTGAGAAATCTGAGCTAAATGTGTGTTGGGGGCTGGAGACCCCTGGCCCCTTGACTTTCTTTGCCTGCCTCAGACCCTTTACCTGCTGGAGTAAAGGAGCAAACAGCTAATTTTCCTGTGCCTGCAGCTGCTCTGAGCACAAGACCCTCATGAGTTCCTGGTGGCAGGGGAGTGAATCCTGGTGGGTTTTACAGCTGAAAATTCCAGGAGCTTGGGTGTGGGTATGAGTTAAGGATCCATATTTAAGCTTCCCTGGAGCACAATCAAGTTGGCATTCTTGTATCAAGGATGACCCGCGTCCCTGTGTCTCTGTCTGTCTCTGTCTCTGTGTGTCTTTACTAGCCTAGTTTCTGGCTTGCATACCATCCAATAACGCAGGCACTACAAATGTGGAATCATGAAAAGACAGTGAAAGCTGCCGGAAGCATCCTTCCAGCGGGCAGGACAGAGGAGCAGAATGCCGTGCGTGAGCATCCTTGGGAGTGCCAGTCTCAGGTGGCTCATTGGACCGAATGAGAAATAATTTATGTGCACATAACCCTGAGTCACACGAGGATTGTTGATACCCATGGAAATGAGGTTGGCTCTCCAATTACATAAATTACCTGCAAATAGTTGGTTTTAGAAAGATGCTCCTGTTTCAGAAATGAGTCATGGAGATGAAGGGACAATTACAGAATCTCCCAGGAAAGAGTTTCCGCAGTAATCAAAGCAGCTCTTAGTTTCCTAAAGCAGCAGTGATACTGTTTCCAGTAGTGACATCCAGAGTCACATATTGGTGTTATCCGTGGAAACAGAAATAACATCCCTCCCAAGGGAGGCCAGCAGTTGTGTCCTGAGGGTGAAGTTCTGAATCTTCAAACTATCTCTATTAACGCAGTCCCCTGAATCTGTTACTGTGGCTCTTTCAGAGTTCTGAGATCCATCCAACATCCAGGCATCTATTCTGTATCTCTTAAGATAAAAACAAATAGGCACACATTGGGCTACTGGGTATAATTATGGCCAATTCCAGTCTAACCCTTGACTTTTTATGTGTATACATATGAGACAAATTTTGATAGATGAAAACATATAGACAGCTTGATAACACTGGGAATTCATAGTTTCATCTGGGGGTTTAATACTAGGAGCATTACTAATTCATGACAAAAAAATCAATTTATTTAAATAATGTAATATTGACAGTCCTATGTGTTCCTTCTAAGTTCCCACTGATGGAATCATTGCTTTCACAGAGTACGCATGTATCTAACTCTTTGCCACATTCCTAATTGTTTTCTTTCGCCTATGTCCTCGATCTAGAGTCCCAGTTCCCATTATTATGATGTGATATTACTGAATGAGATGTCTCGCCACTGCAGTTATTATAAGTGAGCAAAATGTGCTATGAGGTATTTGGAGGAGCCTGGAATAAAATCAAAGTAGTTACTGCAGGAAGGACTGCTCCAGCTGCAGACTAGGAGGACACTGTATGAAAAAAAAAAAAAAAAAAAAAAAACATCGATGTTGCTTGGAAGATGGTGGTGCATAAGGGAATAGAGCCTATGGAAAAACAAAAAGTTGGCTGATAGAGCCTGGGATGGACAGAGGAGGTGCAGATTAAGTGGCAATGGGATAAAGAAAAGGAAACATCGAGAAGTCAAAGGGAGAACTGGGAGGAGAGGAGGGAGGGATGTAAAATCAAAAACAATAAATATATAAATAAATAAATAAATAAATAGATAGATAGATAGATAGATAGATAGATAGATAGATAGATAGATAAATAAAAAATGCAGAGAAAAGAGGAAAGTCTTTCGAATCTCCTGCTCGTTCTCATCAGGATACTGATGGAATCTTAACTCCTGAAGTGAGAGAAAGAACAGAAATTAACAGTGGGAGGAAAAGGACCAGAAAATCTTGAACAAATTCCCAATGGCGAAGGAGAGATTTGGAGTTCAGGGACTGCTTCCAATTCTGAAGTTCCCAGAAAGGCCACCTCAAAATATTAAGGACATGTAAAGACATTAAAGTATGTGTATGAACCAAAATCCACTCACAGAAGGATAAAGGTGATCTGGGACTCTTCTTGTCACCTTCAGTTAGAAGATAACATTAACCAGAGAGAGCAGACCTCTCAAAACTAATTACGAAATTAACAGTTAAAAGCATGGGAAAATCCAGGACCACTTGAACAAAATGGACAACTGGAAAAATCCACAGCTGAATCAAATACTGGTTTCTAGAGACTTCAGGATAAATGCAAACATATTCCTGATAAAGTTTCAGAAAACAGAGAAAAGAATAGGCATTGTAAAATATACTGGGAATCTAAAGCAAAGCCAAACACTCAACAACAACAACAACAAAAAGACAACTGCCCCCCCCCCCCCAAATACAAACCAACCAAGTGGAAAACACACAGAGAGAATTAAGAGCACACTAATAGTAATTTACTTTCAAATTTGAGAAATAAAGAATATAAGAATAGACAAATCAAATGATAGTTTAGGAGAAAGTTTCTACCACAATCACACAGAACCCCCTCCCCCCCCCAAAAAAAAACCAACAAATCCCACCTACAAAAGTGCCTAAGAAACAAACAAAATGGAAGGGTCAATGTCTCAGAAACGGGTAATGAAATTGTTGCACAAATACTGTTGGGGAGAATCCCAGATGTGATAATGAAATCAGCCAGAAGTTCAAGAAGATGCGCACATCCTAATTAAGTTAAATTAACTATAAACTATAGCAAAGGTATATGATAAACTCCACTTTATCCTATGAAAACCAAGATAGAGTGGAAATCTTGCAGGGAAGCCACATGGGAAAGGGAAGAAGAGACTCAAAAACTCTAATTATAAGGTCAAAGTGCTTGTAACATTTAAATTATGATGTGAATTCTCCATCCACTCTGTTGAGATTCTGTCCCTTTTCCTGTGACTTTGAATCATGGGACTCTGGCATTCTAAGCAGTGAAAATCCCAATAGCCCCTTAATCTTTAATTTCTTGCGGCTTCTGGATGATGAATGGAGCACCTTGGAACTTTTGGAGTGCTTCAGTCCTCATGAAACTTTTCATGGGCTTTGACCCTCTTTTTTAAAAAAAAATTACTTGAGTGAAGTTTATACTAGATTATCAGTTTTCCCACTAAGCCGAATGTGTAGCTATTCATGTGACATAATATTGATTGCATCCACTTTTCTTCTCAAGGAACACAATTGCTCTGAGACTTTGCATCCCTCCTATGTGTTGTTAGATCAAGATACACTCGATGGCTCCTGCACCACAGCTAGTTTTCTGAGTAATTTTAATTTTATTGCGGCTCTGGGTTTCATAACATGCCTTCAGGTGTCCTTGAAAGAAATGCTTTCATCTCTGTGGATTCAAATGACCTCCTTTGGCCTCCATGGACAGCAATTAAGGTGTCCTGTATCATCTGCTCACCCTTATCTAACCATTCTTGTTGAAGCTGAGATGCAAAATTTCTACCCCCAGTGATTTAGGTCTGGCCTCTTTCCAACCCTTAATTGATGGAGACATTGTCTTGTGTTTAGTATTCAGCATAGAGTGAAGCCTTTCTCATGAAATAGTTCCAGGGGATGAAAATGACCTAGCTGCTCCAAACCTCATAGCGAAATGGAATTGCCTTCTGGACCTCTATGGAGGCTTATACCACGCTGACTACTTTCTGTTACCAAGTAATAGTAATTACACTAAGAAACCAACTGGGCACATTTTAAAATATAAAACCCTATTAAAAATATCCCGTACCATAATGTGAAAAGACTAGGTGCAAACTGTGGTATGCACATTTTAGAATTGTAAACAAAATAGTTAATCACAGCATATGAAGAAATTTTGGAGGGAATTCTAACATAGCGATTACAATGGCAGCTTGATGCTGGAATAATAGGCAATTATTTTTTTCTTTCCACCCTTTTACATGTTTTCCTGATTGTAGTCATATTACCTTTATAATTAAACAGTAAATTTCCTCTAAAAAAATGCTAAAACACCTCTCTTATGAAGATTTTTGACAACCTACTTTTATAGCCTTCTCTCCTTCGACGTAGGCCTGGCATTATAACTCTGTAATGTCATAATTAAAATCATATCATGTTAATACCAAACCCAGTTTTCAGACATTATGACTTGCTTATTTTGCAATATGCTTCTTTTTAGCACCTGTACAATTCCAACCATTTAATTACATTTTGCATGGATGTCAGGCAGATTAATGGCAAACAAGTTTCTGTATATGCATTTTCCTTAAGTCTGACTCCTTACAGCAAGCTGAGCAGCAGTAGCAATGCAGTTATTCAAGCAGGAAAACAAAGAGCTAACTATATGGTTTCACTTTGTCACCAGGGATAGAATGGCATCATCACTAAGAGCATGATTAATTTCTCAAAAGTATATAAACATTTTACAGATCTTCTATCAAATCTTTACAAATAGGAAAGAGTACAAAAATCAAATAGGAATATGGAATTTCTTGCAGATATTTTATTTAACCCCAAAACCAGTTTAGAAAGAAGGACCCAAATCTTTTTCTGTGTGTTTAGTCTGTCCTATACTGTTGAATATCAGGTTTATGTCATTTGAATTACTGTAGACAATAGCGACTGCATTTTAGGTTGGCTTAAGTTTCATGGTTGTTTATAAGAACAGAAAAGTATTCAGCACTCCTTAAGCTAAAAGAAATATGCAAATTTTATGGTAATCAATTACAAATCATCAATCCATCTTCCAAAGGTTTGTGATTGGGACCTATTGAAATAGTTTTTGTAGACAACCCAAAAATAAACAGTTACATTTGAAGTGACTTCTGTCTTTGTATTCTCAAGGGAAGCTTTGGAAAAAATATGCTTGATTTCTTATAAAATATCTGGTGGTTTTCAGGGTCCCTTATAGCCCCACAATATATATTTCAAATGAGATATTTCTCGCATGAGAAGAGTTTGGCAATAGGCATATGTTGATTTGTTTTTAATATTACTTGTTCGCTAAACAAATATAATCAAGTGATATCCAGCACATCTCCACAAGGTCAGATTCAAACTTCATGTCCTGTGTTGAAGGGAATATGGATTAGCTTTTTCTGCTCTGTGCTCTTCCATCCCTGACAAAGTCACATAGTCCGTTGAAGGAGTCAAAAGGAGCCTATAGTTCAAAGAGTTATGAATCTAGAATTAATCTTTTCCCTCCCCTGAGTCATGCTTGTATGAAAGTCTAACACATTAAACCCTGCACAGGGATCCTCTAATTCATTGCGTAAGTGGATGATGAATGGCCTTTACATTTATTTTTCCTGTCTTGTATTTCTCATGGGAGTTGTTCAGCTTCTCAATGTAGCAAAAAGCAAGTCATCAGAATAAATTATAAATCAATAATCTAGTTCTTTTAACTCTTATTTTACAGATAGGCCAAGAGAAAAAAAAAATGCTGAAGAAGTGAAGGAACAGGCTGAAGTTTACACAAAGCTTTGCATTTGTGGGGTTTCAAATAAGAGTTGCCATGGTAGTCATTACATTGGTTAGGGAAAGAGGCACACCTACAAATAGAGGGCATTTTTCCCACAAAATTATTATTGTTTAGCAGAGTATTTCATTCATTTGCCCCAAAGTAATCAAACTGAATCCTAGCAGGAGAACGATTTTATGTAAATATGGTCCCTAAAACCCAGTGAATAGGTCAAGAAACATCAGAACATTTAGAAGGAATTAGGGCACGCCTACAAAATTCTCAACCCTGGTCAGGCCCTAGCTGCTCCTGAAACCCCGAATTCTCTGGCATAAGCATCATCTAGCGTACCCATAATATTTACAAAAGGGTTATTTCCAAAAGCATGAGTGCTGGCCAGCTCTGATGATTCTGAAGGTACATTGGATGCTCAATGTATAAACATTGGACATAGCTGGATTCTGTGTTATACAAATCACCAGGCAGATACAGTTCTCTAAATTCTATTACTGCTGTGTGCTTTGTTTGAAAGCTACCGGAGCACACAGTCTCGCTTTATCTTACAACTTTGGAGTTTGAAATATTTGTTGTTTTTGTGCTGATCTCCTCTACCAAGAGTCATTTCTCTATCTATACTTCAGCTCTCTCTGTCTCTGGACTTTCATCGGCCTTCAAAGAAACACTTAGTTAACACAGTAAGAAAAGTATGTTATTGCAACAGTTGTCCGAAAAGCAATAATTTTCTTTTACTGGGCCTTTGAAATGCAATCTAAAGTTTAAGAGCGGAGCCAATGGAAAAGGCGCATTGTTTTTTACTCGAAGGTGTGCAACACATCCGCTCTCCAGTGATGAACCTGGACCAGCTGTTATCACTCTTAAGAGGCAATGGTGAGAGAGAGAAAAAAAAAACCTAAATGGATAATGAATATGGATAAAATCAGTAAACGAGGTTGTCATGCATCTTTTTCTTCTTCAGAAACATGGAAACATCCGAACAACCCAAGAAAGGTAAAAATGTGGATCAAAGAGATGAATGTAATTCTCCTGACAGAACTCCGATCCCTTGTTAGGCAGTTATCAGCTCAAACATGGCACAGTTAACCCCTGATGCTACAGAGCAGGTCCCTCTAACTTTCATTGCTCCTGATTTTGTGAAGGCCTTTCCCTCTTCTCTGAACAATGCTGAAGGCCAGGGATTTTCAAGAGTCTCACAGTACCAAGGCGTAAATGAGGTCTGCAGTGACCCTGTTAGGGTCAGGTGGTGCTGTGTTTTCACGTGAAATATCTTGATGCGGATGAGTAGACTGACTTAAGGACTCTTGAAAGAACTTAGGTGAGGCTCCTGCCAAAAGGAGAAATAAACCACTTTACTCTGCTGTCAGAAGGGGAAGGTGAACGGTCAGAAGTCATTGAAGGGGTGCCTTGCCTATCCCTTGAAATGAGGCAAGCTGGAGATCCCCTACAAGAGGGGTGCTGTAGGAATTCCTACAGCCAGTAGTCTTTAAGGTACCCGCCCACTTGGGCATGGCCTCTTTTACTATATATCCCAATGTATATCACGCGTCCAGCCTCTCTTCAGCAGTGTTATTCAGTTCCTGTTTCCCGTTCACGCAAAGGGTCATGATCTGTGAGTCTATCCCTAAATAAATAATCCTTTATTATACTCAGTTCTGAGCTAGTGTTAGATTTCTTTGTAGTGTCCTTCAGAGGGGGATGATTTTGACACCCTACTGTGCTTCCTCCACAGCTCTTAACAGTTAAAATAGTTAAAAAAAAAAAAAAAAAAAAAAAAAAACAGAGCAAGGAAGAGGTGGATATTAACTGAAGACCTCTGCCCTGAAGTAAGCAAGATTCACAGGTAGAGCTGCTGAGAAATGAGTGACTGTGAGGGTTCTGCTTTGGTGTGGATTTATCCATTCATTGATTTTAGTTTGAAGGACTACGGAAAAGTAGTAAAACTGTGGAAGATGGGGCCTGGAGGGAAGTAGGTCTCTGGGGATATGTCTTTGAAGGTATCTTCTCTTGTCTACTTCCTGTCTCTTTCGCTGTCTCCTGACTACAACAGAGGCAATTCCCATCTATACCCTTGCACCTTGGCATTCTGAGTCACCATAGGCCTGGAAAGAACACAGCCAACAACCACAGATTGATTTCTGAAACATGAGCCAAACAAATCTTTCCCTTTTAAGTTGTCTTTTCTTGACTTTTGTCGCATTATTGAAAACCTGACATGTAAACTCTAAAATATATCCTTCCTTGATGTGGGAGTGTCATATATCAATCTGTTGATTTCATTGGTTAATTAAAGAAACTGCTTGGCTGGCCTCATAGGTTAAAGCATTGGTGGGAGGCGTAAACAGAATAGAATTCTGGGCGGAAGAGGAAGTGAGGTCAGACTCTGCTCTGCTTCCGGAGAGAGAGCCGACAGCTCGGGAGCAGAGACGCCATGCTCAGCTCTCCCAGGCAACTCCAACACAGGATGGACATAGGCTAGAATCTTCCCGGTAAGCGTACCTTGGGGTGCTTACACACATCATTAGAAATGGGCTAGTCCAGGGGCAAGAATTAGCCTGTAAGGGTTAGAGTTCATGGGCCAAGCAGTTCTTAAATGAATACAGTTTGTGTGTTGTTATTTCGGGCATAAGCTAGCCAAGCGGCCGGGGTGTTGGGGACGCAGCCCCGCCGCCGCTCCTATTTCAACACTTCCTAAGAATGCTACCTCTTCATTTAATTCAAAATATGTGTGCACATAAGTATGTATGTGTGCATATGTATGTGTATGTATGTATTCGGTATCTCTTTTGTGTCCAATATTTTCAATCAGATCAAATTGAAAATTGTATGAATGATGGAGGCCAACATTGCCTGCCTGACTGTCACTCTGTGGCTTCCCTTCTTGTTTCCTTTTATTCATCCATGAAATGAGAAGATTGCATACACTTGCCTAAATATGTATTTTCATATTTCATGATGGTATAATCATAGCTCAGTGAAAGAAACACGGAGAGGAGGAGGCAAAGAGGAAGGCAGGAGAGGGCAGGGAGGCATGTGAAGGTGGGTAAGACCTTGTATGAGTGTCTCCTTTTATGTGCACCTTGAAACATTTATCTCAGAAGAACCAGAGAATTCAACTAGAGCTTCAAAATGTGGCCTTGTTTTCATATAATTCCCTTCCATTCCCCACACTTCGGGTACAGGCTTTGCTAAACCTGACTGTGTAGTGAGGGATAAAGCAAATAATTCCAGGATTTAAAGTGCTTTGTCCTCGTGGACGGTAAAGAATTTTTGCAACCTCTGAAAGCCTCCCTTATCTGGCATCCCAGGAGAAGTGGCGGTACCAAGTTTCAGCAGGCACACAATGGGAGTGGGGCTGGGAGCGGCAACCTCGGGTGGGTGTGTTGCCGCGGCTCTCCGTCCTGTCACAATAGGTGTCACAAAGATGAATAAAGTTGGTGGCATCTTCTGTTTTCATTATCGTCCACGGGGCTGGAATCAGAAAGGATTCATTTTGTGCCTCTGTCATTTCTCATTACTGTCTTTGTCACGGGAGTGAATTACAACAGCTCTCAGATGCCAGCTATGGCTTTGCTCTCGTTAGAGACTTTCATTCTTGGGATGAAGACGGTAATAAGAGTGGAATGTCGTGTGAAAACAAAGCTCACTATCATGACAGTTGGAAATGGGTGATGAAAATGGAAATGGCAGAAAAAAATTAATCCTTTTTTTGTGGCCAAAAAAAAAAAAAAATCGCCTGCAAACAGCATCGTGCACCTAAGGTATCCTTCAGGGCAGCAATGACAAAACAATGAAAAAAAAAAAAAACAATGAGCAGTGTTTGGAGCCAGTGGATGAAGGCGAAGCATCCGTCTTGCTTGCCGCTTCAGAAATGTATCCCTTAATCCTGAATAATGTAACATCCATTTAGCTCCCGAAGTAATGTGATAGGCAATTAGGAGCATCTCTTTTCTGCCTTCAGTGATGTGACTATCTCCATTACATCCTGGCAGAAAGGCTCTACCAAATTTATGGAAGCCATTACAGCTTCTATATGGGATACATTCCATGTGCACACAGAGGATGACGCCTACACCTGCTCAAGCACACAGCCCAGCATAGATATGTCTTTCTGTTCATATAAAGAGGATGCTGGGAAATTATTCTCTAATAGTGACATTCCAGGGAAGAACTTCCACATTCTCCTTCATATATCCTTACTGATTGGCTTAGAAATGAAAAGCCAAAGCACTTAATACTCTTAAAATTACAAAAACGATACTCTTCTTTCCCGTCACTATGAATGGTTCTTATAACACTGAATTCCCCTAACTTTTAGAGTCTATTTACAGCCCACTGTAGACACACATTCTCCAATTAAAACTGAAGAAGGAAAAGTACCATTTATATCCGAATGCTGAAGTGAATGTCCTCATCCTCTCGCACCCCCTCCAAATTAGTTTTCCAACTGCGTTCTGACTATGATGTTTTTCTTTTCCCACCCAGAGGTTTGATTTTTCTTCTTTCAGAGCGAGGCTTGGAGCACACGGATGGTGGAAAGAACCTGGTGTGAAATGGCCTTTTCATTAGCTTTCACTTGCAGCAGTCTGCTTCATGTTTTATCATGTGCCAGCATACATAACAAATCCTCGGTATTTATCTACTCTTCCACACATGCCATCTTTGAGAGAGGGAAAGGGGGCATTTAATATGCACATTGAGCAGAGAAACATTTATAAGATGGTTACTGAAAACAGAAATGTTTATTGTGTGCACCTTGGTATTTGGCATTCATTGAAGGGAGCTGAATGTTGACACAGTTGCCTACGTTATATGGACGAGCCAGGAAAGTAGGCATGCGAGACCACTTTTATTCACATAAAGAGAAGGCAATTACGCTGAAAGAAATCACCTACATTCACTTGGTCTTTTTACTTTGGCGTGGTTCACAGAAAGGGCACATTTTAAATATGGAAATCTTTTATACTTATTTTAAGGGCCTGGGGTAAGGGAAAATAAAATGGCAATTGTTAGGAAGAAAAGAAGAAAAATCTTTTAAACTGGTAGAATTTTTAAATAGGAAATATCTCAGAATAAATTTACATAGTTCTGAGGAATCATTGAGGGAGTGAGTGCTCTCAATTAAAACTGAAATAATAGATCATTTGGAAATCTCTCCTAAAGAGTTAAGTGTGACTGCTGGGGGCAAATTTCTGAAATCCACCCATCATAAAAGGCAAGCTTGCTTTAGAGCATAAGTTATTAACCATGTCAGAAAAACCACAAGGAGCCTGTTTTAAATAGCTCTTATCCAAAGTTCTGATCCATGATGACTGGACCTCAGCCTAGGAACCTGTGTTTTAGAGAGCTTTTATATTTGTATTTTTTCTGAAAGTTGTCATTGAATCCTCCATAATTTATTTCACTGGAAATCATTGTTGTTAAACTTTAATTCCTAAAACTGAGCTAGCTAGGAATGAAGCTTTTATGTGTATGACCACCTTGGTCAAATTTTCCATTTGTACAGATATTCTTATTTAGTATGTCCATCTGCTTAGAATTTGCATGAATCTTCATCATTCACCAAACATCCAATTTGGGCAGCCAGGACTCAATGGTGTCAAGATACAGCCCTCAAGGAGCTTAGAAAACTGATATATTTGCATAGAAAACCAGACTATTAGAACATGTCATGCTAAGAAGCCATCCTAAGCTGCTTGGGGAAAGCTGAATTCTGCAAGAGGAGGGTATAGAAGGGGTTGGGAAGTGTGCACTGGAATGTACATATGGTTTTCTGAGTGTTGACTAACGGAGGTATCAACCATCACTAACAAACACAGCATCTATTAGATTTTTTAGATTTATAGAGAAATGTCTCAAAATAGGCTTAGGGCAGAGTGGCCAAAGCACATGCCTGACCTTCACCTCTGACATCCATTTGCATGCATGTACATATGTGCCCACATGTATATGTGGACATACACAGGAACGTATGTGCTGTTTATTAGGTGAACATATTTTGCAGTTGTCTGAAAACAAGGTGCATCCTGTCAGCGATGATATGAACGGCAGAAGAATGTGGTCTCTGTGTAGCATATTCTATTGACATGTAGCGAATTTTAAGTAATTCCTACCAGGAAGCTGTTTCAATCATTTCTATTCATGACTTTTTGTAAACTTTCCTTTTCTTTCAAGTAGAAGCATTTACTATATTTTAAATGTTACTTTCTTGATTCCACCTTTAAATATTCACTTAAACCCTCAGTACGCCATTTACCTGGGAATCATCTTTATTATTTGACTCCACACCAAAAACAAATGTTTAAGGAAAATCAGAGACCATGAGACAGGAAAGAGGAAAGCAAACCAAAGGACAAAGCCAGGCCATTTTCTCCTTTGGAATGAACTCTAGGATTTATACGCTGTCATTGAAATTCTATTTACCCACTGTTTGAGGCTTTATGTTTGGTTTCAAAGTACGAGATTACAAGGTGGGATAATACTTCCCTAGCAGAAAGAATAGAGTCATGGGGAAATTTCCAACGTAAGTTTTGATGCACTTTCCTCCCAGCCTGGGATGAAGACTTTCACAGTAAAGATAAAATCTTTTGTTAAGTGCTGACTTTTTCAAAGAGAATTTGGTTCCACTTCTTTCTTTGCTTATGAGAAAAGACCTCCTTTTTTCAGCGTGATGTGGTTTTGACTTAGAAATATTATCCTTCAGGCTTGAGACGCTGCTAATCGAAACATGAGGCCGGTGATATTTGATTTATGACATTAGACTTAAGGGTTTGTTTCCAGTGTCTGACGCTTACCAGATGAGAGACCTTCAGCCAACGACTTGTCTTCCATGTTCTATTTGTTTTCTGCTGTTAGATGTGGCTTCAAGTTGCAATTCCATCAATAACCAGCATGTAGAAGGCACAGCCTGCTTAGTATTCAAGTGGTATACTACACACTGTCAGCATATCATTCTGCTTCAGTCCTTACGGGAAGCCTGTGGAGAAAGTGCTGTTCTGATCTCCATTTTACAGATGAGGGTGCTAACAAGGTCATAAGGAATTAAATAATATAATGATTATGACACTTATGGTGTGGAGAGTAAGCAATCAATATGGTAATGATGATGATTAAGTCCAAAGTGCTAGAAACTGTGATAACAGTGATGAAGAGGAAAAGGTCTGCGCACTGGCCTATAGCACCCTCCTAGGAGAATAGACACATTAGAAATTCAGCATCAGTTGTGTATTTAATAAGGGTTTACTGACAGGCCTGTATAGTCATGCACTGAAGACTAAGATATAAGAGTAAGATAAAATGGTTTTCCAAAGAAGTCCTTAGTCTAATAAGAAAGAGAAAAAAAAACCATATGAATAAATAGGGAAATACTGAGGGGGAGAAAAGGAAGGAAGAATGGTGGGGGTGAACACTGGAGCAAAAAGAAAAGGAGAAAAGAAAGGAAGATGGGGAAATCTTGGCTTCATGTGGACCACACAGTGGATGGCCTGTTCCAGTCTTGTGATACATGCCATACATCAGAACTCTGACTCAGAAGCCAACTACTGAGGAGGCATGTGTAAAGAGTGGGAATCTTTTGAAAAGACATATAGCTTTGCAAAGCACCTATCAAGATCAAACGACACCTTCTACAAAATGCCACAGGCCACTGGTCCCCATTCAGTATGCTGTCTCTAAAAATGATGCTATAGCACAACGGTGTGCAA
Organism: Alexandromys fortis; assembly: GCF_014885135.2. NCBI lineage: Eukaryota > Metazoa > Chordata > Mammalia > Rodentia > Cricetidae > Alexandromys > Alexandromys fortis. The sequence goes on from NW_026067906.1 coordinate 998,758, forward strand.
TTGATACAGTGATGCTAACTGTGAAAGCCCGTGAGGGAGATGTGTTTGTTTGTTTTTTCTTCCTGTGGACCAGTTCTTTCAATAAGTACATCTAAGAATTATGAAAAGCATTGTCAGGAGTGTGAAAGCAAACTAAAGTGCTTGAGGGCAGGGACAGAAACATTCTAGCTTCAGATCCCTTGGAAAGAGGTTTACTATAAATTCTTCCCAGAAACGTTCACCAGACTTAGATAAGTGTTGTGTCGATCCAGTTAGTACATCAAAGTGTTCTGCTTCACGCAAGAAGACAGCAAAGCTTTGCCCCACTACAATAGGGGGCTTCTTAATCCCTGGAGCCTTTGTCACCTCCGAGGAAATAGCATTATGTAAGCATCTGATTTGCATCAGGGGGAGGCCTTGATTTCTGAGAAGGCTGTTTGCAATTCAATAAGCTCCTTGCACAATGTTGCCATTCACAGGGAGCTTAGGGTTCTGTGGATAATCATCATCATCCATTTTCCCCCAAGTGGAGGACGCGGAGGCAATGCTGAAGAAAATAAATCAAACTTTGGGTTTTAATCAGGGAATACATCAAGGCAGAGAACGTTGAACTTTTAAATTTTACTCTCTCTGATGTGGATCTCTAGTTCTCTCAAAGGCCCTTAGGTCAAGCAAAGGCCAGGTTGAGCTAAATTCTTTGCAATGGCCTGGAACTGTTTTTGTTTTTAAGTGCAAGAGGGAAGGAGAAAACGTGGAGGAATGGAAAAAGTAAGAGAGAGGAGGGCTGGGCAAGAAAAAGACACACACACACACACACACAGTAGGAAACAGAGGAAGTCAAAAGCAGACACACAGACAGACAAGCTGTTCCTTGGAGGTTTGAGTCAGACTAGAACAGCAGTTTCAGCATCTTAGAGAGGGTCAAAAGCTCCTATTCCATTCATTAAAGGCTCACACTTTCATCCCGGCCTTGGCTCCCTGAGTACACTGTTTATGCCACAGGATCTTCTAAAACTTGGGCTGTTTTTCATTTCCCATATCGAGCAGTTGAAGAGCAACCACCTCCTTTATAGGCAAGGGAATTTTAATTCTGTTCTCATGTGACTCAAGCTGATAAGAAGCTAATGATTGAAAACTGTCTCCTGCTTCTGCTTGCATTTCTTCATTGAAAACATCAGAGGTAAATACTTAGCTTGATGGACACGGTTGCATGTTGCTCCAATGGCCTCCCAAGTACCTGTGGCTGTAATTAGCCAAGTTTATTTCAGATGGAGCCATCTCTACAGATACAGACAGGTGACTAGCAAGGCCGTGTTAATGAAAGTTACAGGTGCCCATTGTTTTGGAGCAGGTGCCTGCATTAGGTACTTTACAGATAAGACTTCTAGATGGAGTGAATCTTGATGAAGTTCTGTCTCCAAACAGAAACACAATTCCCAATCTTCCTAGAAATCAGAGAGAGATGGCAGCTAAATTTCTGGACTATGTCAGTCCTAACCATCATGTGATAAGGTTTTATTACCTTGTCCTTCTTACAGAGAAGTAACCTAATGCCAGCCATTCACTTATTCCTCTACTGCTGGCTCCTTGGCCTTGGCCTTTGGAGGAAGTTAACTTCCAGGTGACCAATCTTCTTTTTATTACTTCTATTTATTATTTTTCCCCTTTCAATCTTTCTGTATTATTAAAGGTAATCACACTATCTGTCTACCACGTTCATGTAAGCTCACTGAAGCAGTTGGATATTTTATCGTTCTACCTCCATTTGTGGTTGGGGTCACGTTGACTATGTCTGTTAGCTGAGATAACAAAATGGTGGACAGCATTTCTAAGCCTTAGAGAACATGATCTCCTCAGCCTCTCTTTCCTTCCTACCACAACTTTCAACCATGACAGAGGTGACCCAGCTCCAGCCATGTAACAACAGAAAGGTAACATGATGAGGACAGTAGAGAAGAAGTGGAATTACCATGTCAGTGACATGGTCCATGAGTTTCTTTGTAGTACAGAAGAGCAACCACAGCTTCAACTATTCACCTTGATAATCTGACATCTACAAAAAAATAAAAGTTTCTAATTAACTCTTTTTCTTAAGTCACAGTGTTGCAATCTCTTTTTTTACTTAAATTTATCCTTTACTGTCACAGAGAAATGAGTTTAGACAGAACCAAAAAGATGATTATGATGATAATGATAGAGAGATGGATAGAGAGCTAGGTGATAGATAGATGATAGATAGATAGATAGATAGATTATAGACAGATAAGAATATATATTTTATGACTGTTTCTAGAGGCCAAGATATCCATAAATCATTGTGGGGAATTTAGAAAAGCCCAAAGCTTGAGAAACATGATAATAGACCAAAGCTAATCCTCAAACCAGAAAACTAGACCCCCCCTCATGTCCAAGGGAAGAAGAGAATTCCTGTCTCTGCTCAAGAAGAGACAGCAAACCCACCTCTCCATTGCTTTTGTGTTTCTATCCAGATACTATGAATTAGACAGTTAGGCTTCCATGAGGACCATCTTCTTCTGCACTCAGTCCATCACTTAAGGTTCTTGTCTCTTCCAAAGACATTCTTAGAGATGTATGTGAAAAATTCTTTACTGGCTGTTTATCAATCCTCAACCCAGTCAAACTGATACATAAAAGTCACCACTGCAAAGTCATCCACACATATGATCGGTGACTAAACATATGTTTATGTCAGACATTAAGGAAGAACATACTACGTAAGTAAATACATGTCTATATTAGAGTAATTTCCTCTCCTTTCCATAAGATGCCCAGTAAGCTTCTAAGACCCTAATGAATGTTTGAAAACTATGCCAGATACTGGAAGCTATATGCTATGTTTCTATATTATATGTAAAGTTTAATGATAATCTCAGTATATTATTCATCTCAACATATTAATAACTAATAATAAAATAAAACAACTAATTATCAAAAAAAAAGTTACAAAAACATGTTCCCTCTCAACTTAGCTTGTTACACAGTACTCACGCCTCTCCTGGCGGGAGGTGGCACAATGCCTACTTTAGGAGACAAAGTGAGACCAATGTCATGGGTATTGTGCTGAGGCACAAAACTGCTACTTAGGAGTTGCTTGAGCAGGAGCGTTGTCACAGTCTGATAGGCAGATCACACACTGCTAAGCAGCCATTATCATGAGTCACAGGGCCATTCTCCTTTTTATGAAAACACTCCCATTTCACAACAAGATAATCATGAGGAGCCTGGAGTGAAGGCTTTGGGTACAGATAAGTGACTCACCTGAGCAATGAGTGCTTTCCTTAGGAAGTTTCAACATGTGGCAAACTTCTGAAACTTTAGCAGAATCTGATAAAACTCTCACTGATTCATCTTTCTCTATGTTCTTGCCTCTTCTGAAGACTGTGGTCATAATCAAGTGGATTGCCCCCCCTTCCTAAAATTAATCCCACCCTGGAAAGCACGACTTTGCTAGCTACAAACACTAAGTAGCTTTTCAAACACATTTGCAAATGAGGTTCCTGAGGTTGCAGATAAACTTTCCTCCCTCCAACGTAAACAGCTCCATAAAAGCCAGGGTGTAGCCTGTCAAACTACTTGCATTACAGAAGAATTGACTACACGCGAGAGCATGTGGGTTGGTGTGGCATCATTTCTTTATCTCAGAATTTATAATCTGTGACGTCAGAAGGCACCCTCTTTTCTTTTCAGGCGTGGGAACAGAGGGTGTCAGCTGAGGTGCATTGGACAGGATTAAGTTGATAAGATAAAATCATGGGTCACAAGGATCAAAGGAATCCTCACTATTCTGGGTCACAGGGATTCTCGACACCTGTTTGACCAGAAACCAACTTGATAATGTTGTTTGTGAGATTCTCAGAAAGAGGTATAAGAACATATTGGATGTCAGTCGCTCCTCTTTTAACATTGATTTCTGTGATAATTCTATCTAAAGAAATATTGTTTCTATGTAAACTCTGTGCCTAGCAAATTATATTAGTTATGATGAGGCTATCTAGTCTTAGCTGGAAAGAGGCTTCAAACTCCAGGGTAAGAGCTTCCTTCTGTTCTCATGTCCCATTCATTTTCCACCCTTCTACCAAGCTGTATTTCCACTCTTCCAGTTGAGCATGGCTGCAGAGCCTGCCTCAATTTTCCTTCCAAGGCTCACACATCCTCATGTCCCTCCCCTGCCCTTAGCTCTCTTATTTCCTATGATATTTTATCTACTTAAATTCCTTTCTTCTGTGTTATTCTCTCATCTCTTTCCTTTCCTTTGCAACCCCATTGAACCAAAGAGTGAGCTACAAATTCTCTTCCCTGCATGTTTTGATCTCAGAATCCCAGCAAGGGTGAAATGTGTTAATTAAGTCATTTACAGCTCTCTTAGATGTCATGATACCTTAACTAGATTTTTAAAATTAGCCTTCTGCTAGTGTTAATGAGGGGAATTTTAGGAATAGGACTTTGTAACTTCTATGTACAGAGGTGCTTATGTATGCAATAGAAAGCCGAGTCTATGTAACTTGAAAAGAAAAAAGAAAGAAAGAAAGAAAGAAAGAAAGAAAGAAAGAAAGAAAGAAAGAAAGAAAGAGGAAGGAAGGAAAGGAAGAAGGGTGGGAAGAAGGGAAAGGAAGGAAGGAAGGAAGGAAGGAAGGAAGGAAGGAAGGAAGGAAGGAAGGAAGGAAGGAAGGAAGAATGGAAGAATGGAAGAATGGAAGAAAGAAGAAATTGTCTTTTGCAAATTGGGCCAATAGTTAGATCTGCTGCTCATGTGTTAGAAGAATTGGAGTGAGAGAAATATCTACCTCTGGTCATCCCTTGCTCTGTCTGCTATTTCTCTCCCGTAGCAACTTTGCTCAAATCAAATCTCATCCGGGCTAGCGGTTGAGAGTGACCTTCCCATCATCTTCTCTTCTCACTGTGACATGCAAGGGTTCATGCTTTCTTTAGCCTGTGAGCGCTTAGTACCTCCGCTGCCACACTGTTATTTATAGAACCACACACTGGAGTCATCTCCACTAGCAATCCTGGGCTATGGCACATAGGCATCCCATTGAGAAACCAGCATGAAAATGACCTTCTTACCCAGATGAGGTGTCACCCTATGCCAGCCTACTTGTTTGGGAGGCTGAGGTAGGGGTCACAAGCTAGAGGGAAGTTTGGGCTACATAGCGAGTTTCAGATAGCCTGGATAAATTTGTGAAAACTTGTCTCAAAATAAAAATAGAAATTGGACTAGCTAGGAGTATATCTCAATGAAAGCATACTTGACTACCATACCCAAGGCCCTGTGTAGAAAAAAAACACATTTTAAAAATAATTGCTCAATACTCAGATTTGAATAAGACATTCATTTTCCTGTCCCCCTTTGGCAATGTTTACAAACTCTTGGATATAACAACATTTTGTCATTCTGTACGGCTCTTTCAGACGAATTACAGAAATCCAGAAGCCACAATCTATGTACTGATGTTTGTTTTCGTATCTGCAGAATGAAACACATAGTAACCATAAAGCTGTGTTTGATGAACAGAGGATCCCATACTTGTCATTTCCCACATTCATCCCTCCTGGACAAACATGGGAAGGTCCTTCTAAATGTAGACTTTTGGAAACAACATCCATCTAAACCTTCAAAGATGCTGTATCCTCAGTAAAATTGAGTGTGCCTGTGCACTTGCAAGTGTACATAGTTGTATTGTTAAATTGAATTTCTGAGTATGATTTTTCTCAAGAGAATGTATTATGATCCTTGTTTGCAGGTATAAAGGATGGCACTTCTGCATGTGCTGAAAGGTCCGTGCTAGAAAACCCCATTCTTTATGTTTAAAAACCACCTATGAGTGAGTACATGTGATAATTGTCTTTCTGCATCTGGGTTACCTCACTCAATATGATGTTTACTAGCTCCATCCATTTGCCTGCAAATTTCAAGATTTTTTTTTTTTTTTTTTTTGCTGTGTGTAAATGTATCACATTTTTCTTATCCATTCTTTGGTCAAGGCGCATTTAGGTTGCTTTCCACATTCTGGCTATGACAAACAATGTTGCTATGAACAGTTGAGTGAATGTCCTTGTGGCATGATTGAGCATCCTTTGAATATATATACCCAAAAGTAGTATTGCTGGGTCTTGAGGAAGGTTGTTTTCTAATTTTCTGAGAAATCACCATAACTGATATCCAAAGGGTCTGTACCAGCTTGCACTCCCACCAGCAAGGCAGAAGTGTTTCCTTTACCTCACAACCTCTCCAGCATAAGTTGTCATCAGTGTTTTTGATCTTGTCCATTCTTACAGGTGTAAGATGGAATCTCAGAGTTGCTTTGATTTGCTTTTCTCTGGTGGCTAAGGATGCTGAGCATTTCCTTAAGTGTCTTTCAGCTATTTTAGATTCCTCTTTTTAGAGTTTTCTGTTGAGGTCTGTATTCCATTTCTTGGATTATTTGTTCTTTTGATGACCAATTTCTTGAGTTCTTAAACATAAAGCAAAAAAAAAAAAAAAAAAAAAAAAACACACACAAATCACAACCCCAGAGAACCTAGACAACAATGGGGACCCTAAGAGAGACATACATGGATCTAATCTACATGGGAAGTAGAAAAAGACAAGATCTCCTAAATAAATTGGGAGCATGGGGACCATGGGAGAGGGTTGAAGGGGAGGCAAGCAGAGAAAAATGTATAGCTCAATAAAATCCATTAAGAAAAGAAAATTAAAAGAAATCCCCATTCTTTGCAGGGATGGATATTTCAATAGAATTCAAATAGTTGTATCTGTAACTGCACTTGTCTGTGCCCTCTCTATTGCTACATTTACACAGATGGATCTCTAGTGGTGTTTCCTATAATCCCTACAAGATGATTGCATATTTTGCAACTTACAGGCCAGTGTTTCATCCCACTACTACAGTTGAGTCATTATCTTTGTGCACTGGCCTAGACCTTTCTTATAGCTTTTGTTGTGCCATACAGTTCACACAATATAGAAACAAAGTCTAAGTTTTCAACACTATAGATTCTCTGAGTACCTATCAATAGAGCAATGGGTTATTGAGCGTCTTGTCTCTTTATAATTTGCTTATTCTTCACCTCCCAAAGCTAGGCCACCTTTCTTGTCTTTTTATTGCAAAGTTCTTAAACCACGGATTAGCTGGCTGACATGAAGGCACTATGCAGTATCTAGATCTCTCCAAAATGACATTTACAAGACACGAGTTTATATTTAGACCAAGAAATTGCCATGGTACGAAATGGTGGTCTGCAGGAAAGAACGAACGAATGGCAACTGACTTTTTAGAAATTCATAAGAATGGCAATATAATAATGTGGCAGAATGTGATTTTTTTTCTGTCAGCTGCTCCAACTTGACTTAACAGATGCCCATATCAGGAAAGAGCAATGCTATATTCAGCATGCTGTACACAGTGCTGCAGGCTCTCAGGTACAGCCTTCTGAACGTTGGGGCTTCTGCTACTGTATACAAATGTGCAATTTCTCTGACTCTGAGACTTTAGTAGACCCCTAGAGTTTTCTAATGATGCTGGTAGAGTTTACATAGTCCTTTATGAAATGAGCAAAATGGGAAAAATAAAGTAAGATATACTATTTTTGCATGAGGTATTCCACAGAATTAACAAGAGTTGAGAAACAGGGCAGATTTCCCTCAGGAAGTCATAAAGATTGAAAACATGTCTATCTTCCTTGAATTAAATAAACATAACTTTACCTCTTTCCCACTTTGGAATGTTAAAAGTACACATGATAGCAAAATTTTAGAATTTTAGGTTATTGAAATTTAAATTAAGGTGGTATTATAAATGTTCTGTGATCAAAATGACAAATTTTAAAATATTGTATCCAAGAATTTATGTCAGATCCATCATTGCAAATTTATGCATTAAATATATTTACTTAAGTGATGATATCTTATGGTAAAATGAGAAATGTATGTGTGGGTTGCTAGAAAGACCACGGTCACTATTTTCTTGTAATATTAAATTATTTCTTGTAAATATGAATTTATTACCAATCCATGCTTGCCTGAGAATTAAAAAAATCTTTAACCCAGGTTCTTTCTTGGTTAGATTGTAGTGAATTCTTATATTAAAAATGAATTGTGATAATTTCTAAAATATAACCTTATTTTTACTGTTTTGTGTAAGCCTCTAGGTAGTTTGGAATGGTTTTGTTTCAAAACCAGAGCATGTTTAAAATCCTTTGAAAAGAAAGTATTTTTTTTTTATTCAAAGTAAAATTGTATAGCCAATGTCATTGGTGTAGAAAAATGTAAAGTCACTAAAAGATCTAGTTGTTAAATGCAATTCATAATTATCAGTGACATAACAAAATTTAGGAGACTTTGGGGGTAAAAACTGTAGTATATTCAGGCCGAGTATTGAAAATATTGGAGAAAGGGTCTGAGGCTGGACATGCTGTTTCTTCAGATTCATATTACTGAGGCTTAGAAGAAATTCCATAGTTTCCAAGGTAAGTTCAATGCTTGCTGTAAAGGGGTGGAGACTTCATTTATAACTGCACTTTAGATGGTCCTGGATAAATGGCTGCTGAATCACTGCTTTCTACTCAATTTTCTTTTCCAAAATAAATAAATAAATAAATAAATAAATAAATAAATAAATAAATAAAAAAACTCTACTAGCCACATAAGCCTAGTGGAACAATTGGATCATATAACTAGGTTATCCTTCAAAATGGAGACTATTAAGCAATATTTACAGGCATAGTGTGGTTTATCACTAGCATTTGTATTATTATGATAGAGATGCCTCATTCCTTGTGTGGGAATGTATCATTTTTTTCTTTCTGGCTCATGTTTTCTGCCTCAGATAGGACAATTAGGTTGATGATGAGGAAGATGTGTCCACAATTCTCTTGAGCATGGTATCATTTTGCTCATATGGTACCCAGAAGCCTTGTGGAATAGACAGTGACTGCTTCGAAGGTTTTAAAATAACTCAACTCTATCTTGCTGACCCTCGGGGTAGGCTCAAAGCCGAACATAAATGCAACAAGTGGTAAAAATAACTCTGCTTTTTACTGTTAGTCAAGGCTTGTTTGTTTGGGTTAGAAATGTTTCCTGTTCCTGTGAATGTTCCGTCAAATGTCTCAGATCCCCCTGAAAATCCAGAGGTCAATGCAGTTCTGCGTGTAACTCTCTGTGTGGTCTGAAGGAAGATACTAAAGCTGTCCAGGTTTCCCCGTATGGAAGAGAAATAACAGCACTTAAATATTTTTCAGTATATTACAGTAATTAATTTTTTTTCTGAAATGCTTTGAAATCAGCATCAAAGAGATCCACTTGCGTGCTTTTGCTTTGAATCCATGTGCTAATGAGAGAGAACATATTTTACACAGGGAAGAAAGGTCTTGATGGTGCTGATAAAATTATGCATGACGTTAAACTCATGTTGATCCATTCATCAAGAACATTGTAGAACCTGCCAAAGGGTTTCTGTCTTTTCTGCTTGTCCATTCAGTCAGTCATAGAAGATGAGACCTATTGATAAAAAGCATCAGCCCTAACTAAACATCCCACAGTACAAACATTAGATTATATTGTATTGTATTTTTATGAGGTTTGCCTATTAAAAGTATTTCCCCATACCTCACAGGGTTAATAAGATTGGTCAATTGATGACTTTTTTCTGTTAAGATATTTTGAATCATAAAAACGATATCATCCATTAGCTTAATAAAATGAGGAAAGTTTGAAGGTAATGGTATTAGTTAGTATCTTATTTTTTTTTTTATTTTTGTTTTGGTTTTTGGATTTTGGTTTTTTGAGACAAGGTTTCTCTGTATCATAGTCCTGGCTGTCCTGGAACTTGCTTTGTAGACCAGGCTGGCCTGAACTCACAGAGATCCTCCTGCCTCTGTCCCCTGAGTACTGGGGTTAAAATTGTGCGCCACTGACTGGTACTAGCTAGTTTTGATGATTGTGTGCTCTAGGAAGAAGTCCACAATTGTAATGGCACACAAAGCGTTTCTCTGTCAGTCTTGCTACATGTTAGCAGAGACTTGTTCTTTCCATGTGTTTCCCATTCTGAGACTCAGCCTGAGGAATCAGAACACCTGGCCAAGGTATCTAAGGAATCCCATGTGTTTCCATGACTTTAGTCATCCCTGGCCTAGGCAGTTTGTAGGGCTTTGACTGAAGTCATTGGTGTGAAAAATATAATTCTTAGGAAGAAAGCTGGTAAATACTCCAGTATGTGAAATTTGAAACCAGTGTTGCTTGAGCTCCATTGCTCAGAGTTTTCTTTACATTTATTGACCTTGACTCAGATCAAGTTTCCTCGTGAAGTAAACTGGCAAGCACCCCAAACTTCACATTCAACAAGGAAGCACACTTCCCTTTTCCACCCTGGCGAAAGAGTTATGGGTATCACTTCGACTGAATTTTCTTCCATTGCATATCCAGTGCCGAAGTAGTGACCTGACCAGAAAAGCCAGACACTGCTCAAGAAGGAGAATTGAGATCATGGTGGGTGACTTGGACCAGCAAGATCATTCCTTAGTCTGGGACCCATTCCACATCCACTCGGACTGTGTGGCAGGAATAGAAGGAATGCAGGAGACCAATACCAGATAAAGATAACCCAATCCACAATGTGATCGATCAACTTTTGTATCATCGCTTTAGAAGGTGCTATTGTCCTCTTTACTGGTAAACTCTGTGGTTTAAGCAGGCTACATGAAAATATCTTTGTAATGGCTTAATTTTATTTGGAAGAGGCTCTGTTGCTTAAAAACTAACAAGTTTTAGCCTATGATTAGATTTCATAGGAATCTGATATGTATCAAAGGTAATCAAGGTGTTGGAGAGATGGCCTACGAGTTAAGAGCAATGGTTGCTTTTTCAGATGATTGGATTCCTAGTCTAAGCACCCACATGGTAACACATAGTCATCCACACCTCTGCTTTCAGGGACCCAAGGCTCTCTTCTTACCTCCATGGTCACTAGAGCAAGTACATAACATGTATACATACATTCAGGCAAGACTCTCAGACACACAAAATTAAAACAAATAAATATTAAAAGGATAGAAGTTTCAACACACCAAAAAAAAATACTACAGATTTTGGGTACAATTCAAATCCCTTACTGTCACATTAAGCTTGAGAATGGACAGAATTCCCACATGGCAGATCTCTAGGAGACAATAGGCAAGGATCACATCTTTTACAGGGTTGTGTCTTGAGTAGGTTAAGAAAGGGCAGAGAGAATGGATGGAAGTCTGTGCCTGTGAATCTCTCATCCATCACTCTGCTTGTATTTCTCCTGTCCCCATCCTCAGATAGGAGCAGTACCTCCACCACCTCTATATACATCAGCTACTTTATCTACATCTGTGGCTAAAGTTCCAGTCTATTTTATTGTTCGATGCTTCCTAGCTTGGAGAAGGGGGTGAAAGGACTACAGACACAGTCTTTCTTTTCAAGTTTGGCATTTGAATACTGTTATCTCTTTATCATACAGTTATCCATCTCCTACTTTTTAATGTGCTGCAATACATATATACCTTTATTCAAGTGTGCATAACTATGATTTATGCTGATATAAGATGAAAAAAAAACAGCTATTGTGATCTTAGTTCTGTCTTATGAAATCAATGTCTGGACTTCCTTGACTCTTTTAATTATTTCCACACTGAATACATAACACAAGAGAACTCAATCAAAACGACACCTGAAATTTTTTATCTGTTGATAGGGAAAGGAGCAGCTTTCTCCTTTCATTGAATATGAAGTTTGAAATGCTTGGAATTATTTTTATCTCCAAATGAGCAATTAACAATGGATACTGCATATGTTATATAGATTATTCTGTTTGATCATTACTAATTTTTTTTCTAATTAAATTGTGCTAGCTCTAAACATGCATGAATTCTATAGTCGTATTTTTGGCTTCAAGAATTAAAATAATTAAATATAAACTGCAAGCAGCTGTGAGCCAACTAATGCCACAAGCCAGTACTACACCATCAAAATATCAGATGCAACACTTTGAAAGTCTCCAGTGTGGAACAGATTGTTCCAGTTGCTGTGGTCAGATTGCTCTTTTTTACTGACATTTAGAATAAATTTTTTTCTCTCTCTTCAGCTGAAAACCTATTTCTCACAGTTTGCTGGTTACTCAAAGGCTTTTCATAGTGCATGAAACGTGATGAGCTTCCAATGTGGAAAAAAAATAGGTGGATTTTTTTTTTTTTGAAAATAGGCATGATAGTTGCAGACAGAAATAACTTAAAGAAAACAAGGGGCATATTTCCGTTTAGGGAAACAGCATGCTTGGGATTCTTCTGGGTTTTGCTGTTGCTGTACTTGGTTTGTGTCTTCTAACATTCTGTACCCTCAGGTATACAGTTATATTATGGTTGTTGCATCAGTCAGCAGATAACAAAGGCCACCTCTGGTACAATTCTGACAAATGAGAGACCTTTCTAGAAGGTCTGTGGAGAATTTGTATGTAAATTTCATCCGTGTGAAGGTTAAAACTCCAGGCATTCCCATGTCCTGATAAAACATCCCTGGAGGTACTTTATGATGGGGAATGGTCACCTTTTGTCCTCACTGTATGAAAGTTTCAAATAAAAGCCTCATGTTTTTAATGAATATGAGCAGTTAGCACCACCTGGGCTCCATCCGTTTCATATATGAAAGAACATTTAGAGATTATCAGAATCAAAATAAATAAGACACTTGGGCCATGTGTCTCTAAGTAGAGTGTTTTGATTTGCATCGCAGTGACCCCAAGGTTAGTTCCTTCTCATCTCAGTTTGGATCTCATCACTTAGAATTTTCAAAAAGTAAGATAAAAAAGTCATCTGTTGTAATGGGAAATTTTATTACGAGGTATTCTGGCTGATCCTTGACAATACAAGAAGTAGAAAAATCTCAAATGTATAGAATCTTATTCATCAAATTTCACATTGGAAGGGGAGATAAGAGTCTTCTAAATTCAGACTATTGCAAAGAATAAAATATGTTGAAAAATACAAGCCTATTCATCTTCCTTGAACACAGGTTTAAAAACAAAAAAGAAAGAAAGAATAATACAAGTCTAAAGATTTTATGTGGTTCCCCTCTGTATTCTGTGAATACCATTGGTTAATAAAGAAACTGTCTTAGGCCTGTAATAAGGTAGAGTAGAGCTAGGTGGGGAAAATTGAACTGAATGCTGGAAGAAAGGAGGCAGAGTCAGGGAGAAGCCATGGAGCCACTGGCTGAGACAGACACACTGGAAACTTGCTGGTAGGCCACAGTCACGTGGCAATACACAGAAATGAACTAAATTAAAATGTAAGAGTTAACCAATAAGAAGCTAGAGCTAATGGGCCAGGCAGTGATTTAATTAATACAGTTTCTGTGTGGTTATTTTGGGAGTCTGGGCAGCCGGGAAATGAACAAGCAGGTTCATCACAAACTGGTGCTCTAATATGTGCTAGCTAAATATACATAAAACCTGAAAAGCTTGGAAAGGAATTCTAAATACAGTAGGCCACGAGTCTTGTGGTAAAATATAAAATACTGGAAATGGGTTAATACTAGATGTAAGAGCTAGCTAGCAATACAAAATTGGCTAAGCAGTGATTTAAATAATATAGTTTCTGTGTGGTTATTTTGGGAGCCTGGGTGGCCCAGAAATTTACAATTAGCCTCCTACTACATAAAGATCAGAGGAAGAATTGATATATAAGATATATGTGAATGACATTTGTCCTTTTTTGCCTAGATTACCTCACTCAGTATAATTTTTCCTAATCAATTCATTTACCTGTACATTTTATATCATTTTTCGGCATAGCTTTATGTTGAAATAGGAACGGCGGGGCTGCGTCCCCGGCACCCAGCCGCCCGCATGGCTAGCTTATGCCCGAAATAATTACATGGAAACTGTATTCTTTCAAACACTGCCTGGCCCGGCTAGGTCCAGCTTCTTATTGGCTAGCTCTTACATATTGTTCTAACCCATTTCTAATTTTTTTTTAAATATTTATTTTTTTATTTATTGGGTTTCCTGACTTTTTTAATATTTATTTATTTATTATGTATACAATATTCTGTCTCTGTGTATGCCTGCCGGCCAGAAGAGGGCACCAGACCTCATT